>NW_015386745.1:735843-754568 GCF_001527695.2 Protobothrops mucrosquamatus | reverse complement strand
ACCCCCTGCTCAGGCAGGAAACCCTACACCATTTCGGACAGATGGCTGTCCAGTCTCTTCTTAAAAACTTCCAGTGTTGGAGCATTCACCGCTTCTGGAGGCAGGTTGTTCCACTGGTTAATTGTTCTAACTGTCAGGAAGTTTCTCCTTAGTTCTAGGTTGCTTCTCTCCTTGATTAGTTTCCATCCGTTGCTTCTTGTCCTGCCCTCAGGCACTTTGGAGAATAGCTTGACTCCCTCTTCTTTGTGGCATCCCCTGAGATATTGGAACACTGCTATCATGTCCCCCTTCGTCCTTCTCTTCGTTAAACTGGACATACCCAATTCCAGCAACCGTTCCTCATATGTTTTAGCCTCTAGTCTTTATAGAAAGACTTTAATTTATAGAAAGATTCCATTCTCCTTCAGATAATGTGAATGATTTATGTTTTAATTCATTACAAGATTTTTAATCAGCTGATATAACCAGTTGAATGAAATACAATAGTGGAATATATATAGATTTTTTAAAAATAAAAAACGAACAATGAACTATATCTTAATAAATCTCAGGTATCTTGAAAGAAACAAGTTGTTATAAAAGTGCCATTGATGGGAGGGAGTGTTCAGTGGAGATCTGTTTGTCTGACTGTCTGACTATCATCCATCCATCCATCCATTATATATAATTGCTCATCATACTGAAGGCAACCCTGGGTGGAACACAATAAATGGGTACAATCACATATAAAAACAACAGATATACAAAGAACATAAAAATCACATTAGCAATAAATATTTTAAGAACAGAAATACAAACCCTAGTTGAAAAAGGCTAAAAATAGCCAGCTCAACCTTCTAAAGCACATCTCTGGTTTCCTAGAAGCCCCAAGCCTGATAACACAACCAGGTCTTGAGGGCCTTCTGGGATATCAAAAGGGATGGAGCTGATCTAATTTCGAGGGGGGGGGGCAGGAATGTTCCATAAGGTACATACCATGGCAGAGAAAGCTTGCCTCCTGGTACCCACCAAATTTAGGTCTCCAACTGATGGTCCCTATAGTATGCCTACAGCATACATTTCCTCCAGGATCTAATGGGGTGGCTGATGTAATTAGGAAGAGGCAGTTTCTGAGATAGCCTTGTCCCATTATGCTTTCTTCTTCTTCTTTGATGTATATACATCCTTTTTTATTTCCCCTTCAGTAATTTTGCTTTTATTCTTACAAATTTGATGAATATATTGACGAATGGTATAGTGCTTAATTAAAAAAAAAAACTTCTTTGCTAACAATTCTCTCATTTTGATGCTTGATTTTTTTTCTTTCTTAACATGTTGAGATTTTCGAGATAGATAATACACCTCATCCCATTTTTTTTTGTAACATAAATAATTATTCTTAGTTTTTAAACATGAAAGTAAAAATCACGTTTGAGCCTCTCTGTGCAATATGTGATTGATGTCAATATGACATAAACTAAGGAAGAGACAAAGCTATGTACATTGCAGGTCATACTGTATAGTTTTATGTTTGCTAATTAAACTGATTTAATGAAATTGCTTTACTGTTTGTAGGGCAAGGACTTAATAAATAATATAACTGCCATGTTAAAAGAAATCAGAGGTTTAAATCATCAGAGGACAACAGATGTTTTGTGAGATACTGGTTCTCTGCCTTAAGGAATGGAAACTTACTAGATAAATTTCATTCTATTGCACAATATATGCTATTCCAGTAATTACAAGTCTCCTACTAATTGAATAAGTTATGTATAAGATTCTTAAATCTTCATAAAATATGAGCATTAAAAGTAGATTATTTTGGTTTTAAGTATATTCTTACTGGGATTATGCTTTTCTATGCAGCTGTTCTCAAGATTCTCCCATGTGCCATTGTTGCATGTAGGTTTCTTTAAAAATAAACAGTAATTATGTAGTTTTTAAAAAATTCACAACTAATCTATACTTTGGGTTGTTGTTGGTTTTTTGCACTTTCTACAATAAATCTTTTTCTTCAATTTTGCCATTAAGGTTACTGATTGTTATCTAATAGTTGTTGCAATAATGGACCTCTTTTCCTAATTACTTAGCTTAGTGCCTTATAAATAAATTTGTCAATGATTGAATTAAAGGGTTGCATCCTGCACTTCTCCAGCTCCAGTTTACTTTCCCCTCATGAGTTAGCTTCAGCAGTTTCAGTATAAACAACTAACTTCCATATTTTCTGTAGTAGTTGATTTATAACTCTGATTGGTAAGGCTTACATTAATTATGCATTCTTACAGTGAACAAATATAGTCACACTTAATTTTAAGACACAGTCTTAGTTGAAATCTAATGGCAGTGTTATATTTTTCATTGCTCAGGTAGATTATATTTGATGGAATGAAGAAATATGTTTCTGACTAGATTCGCTGAATTTTCTCCAACTTAACACATTCAAAATGCACAGCTGGCAAGATCCTTCGGGACCATACCGGAGAAGTTCTTTGAGGTCCAATGTCATTTGGTATGAGGCAACATCTAGTAGACCTTCTATAAGCTTCCCTAAGCATGCAGCAAAGCCCAAATTGATCCCAAAGCTTTAATCTACTGTATATTTTTTTCTGCTGTTCTTGTTTAAGCATAAGTAACTTATAAAAGAGATTGATGGCTCTTACCATTAAAAATTATGAAAACATTGTAAAAGAAATTATTCCATTTATGTATGTATTTGTGGTTGTTCTTTCAGTTAGTCCTAAATTGGGATACTAATTGTTTGCTTATATACTATATTGCTCCTATAGAAAAATAAAAGTAACAGATTAGAGAACAGAATAAATATCTATAATAATATATTCACATTGTGAGAGGTTGAAACATGTACTATATACGTACATACAGTAGGTAAACTAAACCAGTAGTGGCGAACCTATGGCATGAGTGCCAGAGGCGGCACTCAGAGCCGTCTCTGTAGGCACACATGCCGTTGCCCCAGCCTTGCCTCCCCCCGCGACCCCCTTGTCTCCAGAAGCTCCCCCTGAAGGAGAGTTGCCCCTGAGCGTGGCCCACGCGGAGCAGCGCAGCCAAGGACATGGCATCCAGGCAGCGTAGACAAGACTCTGCCCTCACACCCCATTGTGCACAGTTGATGCTGCAGGGCACCGGCAGAGGGCATGACCGCCATAGCGCTGCTGGGCTGCCTGGGCGATCGGTGGGCCCTGGAGGCGGTGAGTGGCCCTGCAGGCAGATGGGGCGAGGGATGGGGGGGCGGAGTGGGGGCGGGGCCAGTTTTTGGGCACTCGGTCTCTAAAAGGTTCGCCATCACTGAACTAGACAGTTATAAGAGTACTGTAGGGAACTATGCTATCTTACTCTATATCTGTCTTAGAATACAAGAAGTAGTATGACCCCCTACATGATCCATATTGTGTCTGCTTGTTATTTGACAAGATATGAAGTCAGTGCCATACACAGAAAATTGGCTGCAATATCATTTCTTTTGCTATCTATATTTTGACCACTGAAAATTCCTGCTGGGCTGCATTCCGAAAGATTGTGATTGGATTGGTGATACAGACAGATAGATCTCAGTGTAACTGGATTCTTTTTTTTTCCCATGAAGGCAATAATACTTCCCAGAATATCTCAATAAAATCTTATCATTATCATCACCATACTATTTAGCCACAATGTTTATTTAAAATACGTTTCTGTGCTGTTACTGTTAGCAGTGTTGTCTAAAAACATATAGCTGTGTGGAATTGAACAGACTGGTAAATATACCCATCACAAGACTATTTGCAGATTATGAGGCACTTTTTCAAAGGCTCTCTCTTAGTCACCATCACATATACAGTGAGTTAGACCATGGCTTGCTGAACTAAACTGGGTGTTTAGGGATTATAGGGATCAGGTGACAATTTTATAGCTAGTTGTCAACCAAATGCCTTTGCAAAAGTCTGGGAATCCCAGTACTTGCAGGTATGATGGAGCATGTATAATTTTCCTTGGCTGTACTAAGATTCTTTCTGAATCTACACTAGAGCTCTCTATTTCTGCATAAAAACAGGAATTGTGTACTCAAGTGTTCCAAGGAATGCAATAAAAAACTTATTGTACTCTAGATTCCTGCTATATGATGGCATAAAATGTTCTGCCTATTGTGGCAAAGTTCTAATCCAATTCTTCCCTTCCGTGTATATGTTCTGTTTTTAGAGGTGATGATTTACTCAGAAGCATTCTCGTTGTAAATATTTAGATTGCAATATCAAACTGTACTAAGTATTATTGGCTGCTTCTTCTAGCTACTGTATATGGCAGGAAAAACAAGATGGATGTGGTTCTTTGTGAATTTTTATGCATGGATAAAGAACATTGGATTATATAGCATATTTCAGAATTTTCTTTAAGAAAGGATTTATCGCAGATGTATAAGAATGAATAAACTCTAAAGCCACTCAGAGTCAGTTGGTTGAATTGGGTGGCTATGGTAATTGAATAAATAAATAGAAATAAAGAATATAGCATTTGGCGTTTTCTTTCAGTAGGTTTTATGGCTGCTTTGCTCTTTTGTTTTCTTTGGATATTGTGTAGATCAGCATTTTTTCATTGACTACAAATTAAACCTATATAATAAAATAACCGTATTAGGGGTTTGTTATATAGGTCACACTATATGATCTCCCATGTTTGCCTTATCTAGCTGATGTTCTTTGAATGATATTTGGTGTTATAATTACTGTGATGACAAGGGTGAATATCTGTAAGAGACAAGCCTCTACATGTATAGTATGAGTGCACTGGAAGACACTTTGCTCTGCCACCATAAACATTTGTGTTAAGTATGTACAGATAATCCTTGTTTAACGTCCTTTCATTCAATGACTGTTCAAAGTTACTTACAATGAGTCCTCATAGTTGAGGCCATCATAGTTACCCTATGGTCATGTGATTGCAATCCAGGTGCATGCAGCAAATTTTCTTTTTGGATTCACCTTTTGAAAGAATGTCATTTGCTTTTTGAAGAAAAACTTAATACTCATTTGTTTTTCATAAATAAGTTGTGTGTTTTTTAATATATATTTTTCTAGACATTCTTGTGGTATCCACCTAGCTTAAAATAATGTAAATAAATAAATAGCTGTTGGCATTCTTCAGGTTATAAATCCCTGGTATTATCTTTTTGTACAAAATGTCTTTGGGCTCAAGAGTCTCTTAGTAAAATATTTGTAGGAAACTGTAGCCCAATGTTCGTTTTGAAGTTTGATTTAACTGGTTAAATAGGGCATCTGGAAGTTGGGGTATCGATGGTTGTAATCGATGGAGAGTTAGAGGCAATTCACCATCCTGTAAATATTTTATTGGCCATGCCCATTTTGTCAAGCCATTTTTGTGAAAAATAAGAAATTTATTCAGGTTCTGCTTTGTCATTTCCTTCAAATACAGGACACAAATTCCTTTGTATCTGCAGAATAGCATAGATAATTAGAACAATCATTTTGTTCCAGAAATTCTGAAAAAGGCTGAAATGTATTCCTTGCTTCCTGGCCCACAATCAATTTCCATTCTGTACACATGCTTCCATTTAGCAGTGACCATTCTAATATTCACAACAGAGAACTATTTCTGAGTTTTCTCGAAGATAAACTTGCCTCATGAATTTTCATCAGGCACATTAATTCTGATGATTCCATGTACTTCTACCACTACAATTGCCACATTTTAAAACAGAATATCTGAGTTACTACTGAGGAACTTATGGGCAAGATCTGTATTCAGTAGTGTGACCTTACTATTCATGTGGCAGTGATGTACATGGCTACCTTTGGAATAAGAATCTCATAATAACAAAGTTATTGTTTGATTACAGCCATTTTAAACTCCCAGACTTGGCCAGTAGGAATCATGTGTGCATTTAAAAAGATTAAGTGCTTTGTTCCACATCAGAAATGGGCTTCTCTGAGTAGTTTTTTTCGGTTCTTTATTCGGACTGAAAGTGACAGCCCTGTAAGATTAAAACCTTCATTTACTTCTAATGTCTCTAGTAAATGTTCTACTTTCAAACTTGAAAGTGCAAATTTGGCTATAAAACAGCCCCATTCGTTTTTCACTCACAAGCTCAGTGATTTAAGGTAGATGACTCTTAAGCATTGCTAAGCAACATACATGTCTATTGTTTGCCCAGAGCTATCAATATGAATTATGAACTATTAACTTATATGGGCAGGATATTTTTACAAGCCTGTCAGAGGAGTAATTGCATCCAGGATGCTTAATATTCTGTACAGAAAAATGGTATGTTGTATAAACGCAGGCTTGGGTTAGTTTGATTTCTTTGTCACGTTCCAAGTATTGACCAATGTGAATATGTGTCTTTCAGCTTTAGTCGTACTTTTTGAGTGTTCTGTAACTCAGATTCTGCACCCTGCCCCCTCCCAAATCACAGCTAAGGGAGCACTCTTGCAAATCAACTTCATGGATAAAAAATTAAAGCTGGGAAGACAAGTATACAAGATTGTATACTGAAGGTATGTTGATACTCCAAACCAGCATAACTGGGTGTGTACAAGATACTAAAAGCAAACCAAACTGTGGGTAATCCTCAACTTATGACCCTTTACTTAATGATTGTTCTCAATTACAACAGGTGCAAAAAGACTATATCTTGTGTTAGGTTTACATGCAGTTGCCTGAATTCCACCTGTTATGAATGGCAGAATGAGTAGATATGGGCCTCGTTATGCAATCTACATCACAATCACAGATATTTCTTGTGTATCATAGAAGACTGGATCCATCTAGTTTCTGAACCATATTGCCAAAATTATGCATCTTAACATGTCTAGACAATGAAGGGTCTGTTTGTTTCATACGCTACTTTTTCTACAACTATCTTAGATAAATCTTTATCACATAAGTACAGTTTTTTCTCATTTGATTACCATGGCAAACTACTTTAAAATACAAATAACCATCGTTAATTGGTTAAATCATGCCTAACCTACTTGTGTGAACCAAATGTGTATGTAGATGTTCATGCATAATCTTATAAACTGAGAGAACTTGGGTTTGCAATGAGTTCATAAATATGTCTAAATTGGCTTAATAATACAGTAGTTAACTAAATGAGACAAGGTTGCTTTTTAGCTTTTTTTTCTTATGTTAGAAAGAAAGAAATGTAGAGAGGAAAGCAGTGTATTGCAGGGAAGTCCTGAATAAACTTCAGAGTGGAACAACTACTGTCTTTACATAGATGCTAATCAGCAAATGGACAAGTAGAATTAATATTGAAAATTTAATCAACAACTGATTATAGAGCTATGTTCTATTTTTACTACTGTTGTTTTTTTTCTTTTCATGCTCTGCTGTGAAACATTCCTTTGACAGGAGAAAAGTGTTATCTGGTATTAAATTATCCAAACATCTCTAATTTTATCAAGATAGTATGCTGTATAATAAAGGACAAATGGAAAGCCTGCCATTTTGGAAATATTGCAGTTTCATTTCTTTTTGGAGGACAGATTGTGTGTGTGTGTGTGTGTGTGTGTGTGTGTGTGTGTGTGTATATATATATATATATATATATAGGATTTTTTAAAATAACATTTATTTATTTATTTATTTGATTTATTTGCCACCATCTCACCTCAAGATGATTCTGGGTGACTTAAATAATTGAAAGTTATAAAACTGCAAAACATAAAATGTTTCTAAAAACAATAAAGTAGAATTCCAATAAAAAATAAAATTGCAGTTAAAAGAAGTGGAGGGAGGGAACAGAATGCATAGGGGGAGGTGGGATTTTGCCTTAACCCACCAATCACCTCCTGCATGATACTCCCTCTTGGGGTCCCAAGCCAGCTGGCCCAAAGTCAGGTCTTTAGGCCCTTATGGAAGACCAGGAGGGTCAGAGTGGATCTCAGTTCCAGGAATATGAAGGTAGGAGTCATAACAGAAAAGGCTCTTCTCCTTGACCCTGCCAGCTGGAATTCCTTGACCGATGGAGCCTGCAGCATGCTTCTTCTACTGGGCATGCTGGGGCAGGCCAGTCCTAATGGAGTGAGATGGTTCTTTAAGTCACCTGGAGTCATGCCATGTAGGCCTTTATATTGAAAAGGAGGTTAACTTCAGTACTTTGTCTTGTCTTTGAAGCTTTTCATTATGCACTTGGCTTTTCATGATATCCTATGCAGCAGTGGATTTAATGTGTTTTTGTTTTGTTTGTTTTACATGTTCATATAGGCACATCTGTTTGTGAGGGGGAGATGCAGCAGGCAGCCACGTAGAAAAACTAAATAAGAAGGCATCATTGCTCAAAGGAAGATCTTAAATGCAGACTTCATTAACTCATATATACATTCCCCCAGTTCTGCTACCTTTCCACATATGTTTATATATTTAACAGACTACATTTGCCTAGTTTTCTCCTGGCACTTGGCAATAAAACAGTTCTCATAATAGCTGTTTATTTCACAAGGCAAAAGGGGCCTCTTTTTCATGGTTTTCTTTGAGCTATCCCAACTTACTTTTATCTAACCTTTAAATAACTCATAGCTATACAACTATCTTTTTTTAAAAAAAAAAACTGATTTCACTTTCAACTAAAGACAAATGACAAAAAAGCTCTAACTGTCCCAAGGCAGAGGTAAGTATATGAGGTTGTCTGAGCAGATCCCTTAGCTTTTTACTCATTGCATTTTTAGCTGACATTTTACATTTTAGTATACTGTATCTCAGCAGCTTCTTGATAGCTCTAACCCTGAGGCCAAGAGACGTTATTTCCAAAATTGGAATGACACTTTTTTTACCCTTCTCAGCTAATCATTAGAGGCTGCTGGGGAGGGATGCTTGTCTGTGTTGTTTTATAATGTAGGCTACAGAGGGACATTTCCAAACCTTATGGAAAGTAGCATCCTACCACATGGAGAGTCATTTGGGGCTGAACTGAGGCCAGTAGCCTGTTTTATATCATGTAATGGCATTAGAACAACATATTTCCAGGTAGCTCAAAATACCACCTTCAGGCACTCATTGTTTGTCAAATTTCCTGTGTTAGAGTTGACTCATTGTGGTCTAATCCTTCTTTGTTTGAACTCTAGATATTTGAAGAGATGAGCATTAAGAAGTTAGCCATACCCTTTATGGGATTCGAACCTGGGCAGTTGCGACTTGAGCCTGCTCTATGCCCCTAGTTGGGGGCGGCAAGGCAAAAGAGATATTGTAAAAAAGAGTAAACTGCAGTATGGCAGTTGAAAATGTCAAGGTGTTCACAATCAGACCAATCTGTCTGAACTCCCTATATATATATATATATATATATATATATATATATATATATATATATATATGAATGCTTTTTTACTTTGATGCACCCTGTCGGCCCAAATATGGGAGAGAGAAGTCTTTTGCCTGTATCAGCTCAATCTAGAGCCATCCACAGGCAGCAGTCGCTTAACTGCGACAACATATGACAAAAAGTTTTAAACCTAACGATTGTTTCTTAATTCCCTCATGACCCTATCGATAAAGTTTGAAATAAATCAAAAGTAGTCGGTCTGTATGGGAAGACTCTAAGCTTGGACCCGACAGACGTACAATCCGTCTACACAATCGGGGATCCGGTCAGGCTCTTTCTCACTTTGTTAGCTACAAGAGACAGGGGAAGAGGACAAATGCTTTTTTACTTTGATGCACCCTGTCGGCCCAAATATGGGAGAGAGAAGTCTTTTGCCTGTATCAGCTCAATCTAGAGCCATCCACAGGCAGCAGTCGCTTAACTGCGACAACATATGTGTTTTTCAAAATTTTATATCTCATTGGATGCCCAGGAAGAAGACTTCAGTGTATCTTCAGGTATCTTGTGCTTCTTAACCAATGGTATATCCCAGCAGTTCAAGAAATTGCAACAAAGACTAATTTTTTCTAAGCCAACATGGTATCCTCAGAAGATGAATCTACTGTAAAGAGCCTTGATGAATTCCTACTGGCAGCTACATTTGGAATTAGGAAGCAGTAGGATTCCTTAGTAACTTGGCTAACAAATTCAAGACAGAGCTACTGTATGTGAGAGAGAGATTGTTGTTAAGAAACTCTTTGGATTACATCACAACATCTCTGCCTTAGAAAACTGCAACAAAGCAAGCATACAGTACTGGTTCTCATGTAGTACCTTTGTAAAGCTTTGTAGTCTAGGGGGAAATTGCTAGCTGCTCTACCCAACATGAATGTCACAAGACTCTTCAGATTTGCTCATTAGAGGGAGGCTGGGTGGGAGTGCACATGTAAGAGAAAGTGCCAGCCATGAGGCATCAAGAGGTATGGTGGGGGTTAAGTGGTTTTAGAGGAGTTAAATCTTAAAATACAGTCTTTTACTTTCAAGAATAACTGGAGTGCTCCAATCACAGGCTTGCTGAACTAAAACATCATCCATTACTCCATGCCTAAACAAAAACTGAAGGTAAACGATTGTGAAATTTCATTGTTTCTTATATTTTGTAGAGGATTTATATTACTAGCCAGATGATAAAACATGAGTGTCTGTTATTAAATGGTTTATGACTTCTCAATATTCATAATACAATAGGTACAACAAGTAATTCTCGCTTAGCAACCATAATTAGGACCAACAACTCCATCACTAAACAACACTGTCATTAAGCAAAACATCACATGAACATGATGGATTTACAACAATCTCACTTCTGTTGCCACTGTTAAGCAAATCACTTGTGGTCATTAAGCAAGACTTTGTATGACCACAACTGGTGATTTTACTGCCAACTTCTCCATTAGTTCCGCTTGCCGGAAGCCATTATAAAGCAAGCAAATGCTGATTACATGGCCACAGGATGCTGTGATGGTTTTAATTAACCCCCAGTTGCAAAACACCCAAATGGCAATCATGATCTAGTGGACACAGAAAAATGTAAATGTGAAAACTGATCAAGTTATTTTTCCATTGTCATAATATCTTCAGACAGTAATTAAACAGGGATGTTGTTCAACAAGGTCTACCTGTATGCACTTAATACCGGTATGAAGTTTAGGACAACTCCACTAAGGCAAAAGAATTTAAAATCCCATCAAATCTTGATGAGATCTTTGTCAACTATGCATAGCCAGACGAATGACTGAACACGGAAAACAGAACTATTTTTGTTTTTTTCAAATATTTTTATTGCAGCACAGTGAATCATATTTCAGTAAACAGGTAGGAAGAATATTTCCAGACAATAAAACTGCTGGGAAGTACGAATGAAAATGCATAAAAGCCAGTCACCTTATCCACTGCATCAGAAAAGAAAGCATAAATGCAGTCTAAAAATGAATATAACAGAAGTATTAATGCTTTAAAAATATTTTTCATTGAATGTAGAGAGTTGCTGACAAGGCAACATTTTTTTATTTTATTTTATTTTATTTGTACTTTTTGTCACCCTTAAAGATTCTCAGCATCCAGTTAGGAATTAGTTACACCACACTAAACAGTGCAGTTGCTGAAAATAGGTTGAAAACCATTGAAGAAATATTCCTGATTCAGAAATCAGCGTAAAGAATTATATGGCTTTTGACTCGGACAGCACCTTATAATGATTGGCAAGAATAACTGAGTTCTGACACTTCTGCAGAAGAAATCAAATAATAAAAAAAATTGACTCTGACTGTATATAGCATTTAGCATGTATAGTAGCAAAGTACGGGGCAAAGATGCTTTCCTTTGATAAATGATTTTTATCATTTTGTCTTCTGTTCTTTTGAAACATCAGGAAACTTGATTTAACTTACCAAACTCAGTTGAAAGGGTACTATACAGTGTAGTTAGGGTGATTCTGAATGCAATTTCATATCTAACTAGATTGGGAGGCTGATCAGCTTGTTTTACAAAAATGCCACAAAACAGATAAATTACCTGAAACAAGACAGGCTGGACTAGTTTCTGCATGCAATTGTGTCTTATTTCAAAAGGTTCAGTGTTTCATAGGTTGTATTCTATCCTGGCCTGATGAAGCTGTCTATAGGTGTAATAGGATACTTTATTAAACCACCGGTCAAACTTGAGAACAAGATGATGGGAAAAAGATTTCAGAAGTCAGACTAAGCTTGATGTATGTTTCTTTATTTGGATGAAATTGAAACTTATGTTTGGCCTTAACTCCTTTAACTCCAATCTTCCCAACAATACACTTGATGAATTTAATAATAAATCAGGGTTAAGATTTTTCATAATTTGTATGTTTATTGTGTTTTGTTTATTGGATTTGGTATGTTTTTCTTCTATGTGCATTCTTTTTGATAGGAGCAGTTCAGTAAAGCTATTATTGATGTCGCCCACTATTGCAGCTCCATAATCTGAGGCAGTGATAAGGAATTGGGCATATTTAGTGACAAGCTGTATACATTCTTGGTACTTATGGTACTCTTGTTTTGTTTCATGAATAAAAATGGAAAAATCTCATTTTTCTTCCTGCAAGAGTATTTCTTCATTAGTTTAAATGCACCAAATTAACTTTCCAACAGTGATCCTTGATGTTTCCTGTACAACTCTTTGATTTGCTTATGATGGTCTGTGATATTTGGATACAAGTGCTGTCAATGAGGCAGCCTCTGGAATGTGGAGAGGGATAATGAGAGCAAGCTAACTGTCAAATTGTCAGATAAAGCAGTATTTTATGGTTGTAAATAGAACTCTAATTTTAGCTAGGAACTTTCTCGGGACAGTGTAGTGTTTGAAGGACCAGGCTCATAAATTGTGGCCAGGTTTAATTATTTGCATGCAATGGTCATTAACAGAAATGCCCATTTCTATTATTGCAGCAACTTTGCTCTCAGTGTTCTTTCCTTTAACATGACTAGATGAAGATGTAACATATTCTGAATGTGGAATAACCACAAAAGCTGTTTTGAAATGGTGTCTCCACACATAATGACCAAATTTTTTAAAAGTGTGGCTGATCAATAGTTTAATTCCAAGGTATCCTTCATTCAGCATTTAGATTCAATTCAGAGTGCCAGTTTCATTGTTTGAAACTCTATAACAGTGATGGCAAACCTTTTAAAGACCGAGTGCCCAAACTGCAACCCCAAACCCACTTATGTATCGCTGGGTGCTGGGTGGGTGTGGCCCACTTGGCAGGTGCAGAGCTACAGTGGGCTTGGCAGACTGGGTGGGCATGGCCACTGGATGGGTGTGGTTGCAGGAGTCATGGCAGATTGGGTGGGCATGGCCGGGGTGGGCGTGGCCACCTTGATGTTGCTTATGGGGAGGGACACCTGTGGGAGCCAGGAAGAATTGGGGGAGATCCAGGGGGTCTCTGGCGGGTGGGATGGTGGGCTCCCCAATGGTGACTCCAGGCTGGCTGGCCTTAGGCCAGTGATGGCAAACTTTTAGAGACCACATGTGCTGGGGCGATGGCGCGTGCCCACAGAGAGGGCTCCACGTGCCGCCTCTGGCACGCGTGCCATAGGTTCGCCACCACTACTCTATAATAAGCAGCCCACTGAAGAAATGCTTCTTCCATATTTTCCACATTGTACCAAGTGTGTGGTCCTTCATTTGAAGTTTTGTAGGTGGATTAAAAAAAATCTAGTTTTCTTAAAAGAGGTCGCAGTCAGTGGTGGGATTCAGCCAGTTTGCCCCACTTCGGCAGAACCAGTAGCTAATTTTTGGTTGCCCAGGCCTAGAATGGATTTCCAGAAGCGGCATCCACATAAAGAACCAGTTGTTCACATATTTGAATCCCACCACTGGTCGCAGTCAGGCATGAACGCTATCAGGCATCCAATCTGATTTAGTGCTAATCATACCTATGCACAGGAATCTTCTCAACTAATGGTTAGCATCTGCTTTGGGTTAGATAAGAGTCAATAGAATTCAATGAGGGCTGGTCTTAGTTTGCTTGTGGCTATGTAAGGATTCTAGACTGATCCCTCTTTTAATTCCACCTGCAAGTTCTGCCATTCTTTCTCTTACAGTAGCACTATTAAAATTTTCTTTTGCAATGTTCTTGTTATTTTTCTCAAAGTGGTGCTTTTTTCAAGAGGGCCCAGTTTTCATTTATTATTTTTTTTCTTATTTTGTTAAACTTTCTACTGGTCTTATCTATTGTAGAAATAAAATCTATCTGACATACACATGCTTAAAGTAATTCAATAATTTGGACAATCTCTTGAAAAATTCATTTAACAAAATGGAAACATAAAATAACTTGAATTGCCATGTAATACATTAGAAATTTGTAAACTTTTTTCTGGCTATGGAATTTGTTAGTTGGAAAATAAAAATATTTAACTCCTCATCTAGAGGCAACATTCTAGTGATAGAAAGTTGGCTACGTTTTAATGATTTTTTTTCTCCCTTTTGTCAAGTTCTAAGGAAACCCTGGGGTTCCATGGAGCACAATTTGAAAAATCCTGA
Source organism: Protobothrops mucrosquamatus (assembly GCF_001527695.2). Classification (NCBI taxonomy): domain Eukaryota; kingdom Metazoa; phylum Chordata; class Lepidosauria; order Squamata; family Viperidae; genus Protobothrops; species Protobothrops mucrosquamatus. The sequence goes on along the minus strand of NW_015386745.1, from coordinate 740,194 downwards.
AATAGATAATCTGACATTTTCACGCTGAGGTGTAATCTAATTTAATAGCACAAGCATTGAAATCTGAGATTTCATTCCACGTTTTTCAAAAGTTTATAGAGATTCAGTAGTTTATAGAGTGCATCAGTGAAATTAGCTATGCAGGTAGCCAGTTTCATGCACATTAATTTCAGGGAAAAGAAATTCACCTTTTGCACAGAAAAGCTTTCAAGTATTTCCCCATGATTTTGCCCTAACACTGGAAGTTGAGGTAAATTAGCAACAATTGCTGAAAATTGCTCATAGCAATCATCCACCTGTTTATGGATTACCAAGAATCAAACATGCAATATAAAAAACCTCCCTGAAAATCCCCAAATCAATTGAAATCATTATTAGAACACTCAATGCAAAAATATTTTTGAAGGCACTAATAATTCAAAAATGTTAAATAACTGTTTAATTTAGGAGGGATTGTGCATTTCAAAAGTAGCAGTAGTGAGAAAGCCCAAGCTTGAGTCTTCCTGAAACAAAATGGGTTTCTTGTGATAGCCCCAAAAGTGCTTTCTTAGGAGGCAACTGGACTTCCTTGTTTTTCTTGAAGATGTTTTGCTTCTCATCCAAGAAGCTTCTTCAGCTCTGACTGGATGGTGGGGAATGGAAGGATTTATATTTCTTGCAGACAGCTGGTCATTTGCATTCTTTTAGAGCAGAGGCCCCCAACCTTTTGGGCACCAGGGACCGGTTATGTGGAGAGAGGTTTTTCCGCAGACCGGAGGGGATGTGGTTTTGTGTGCTGCCTGCATCCTGCAGATGGCATTCTGCTTGTTTGTGCGGACCGGTTGCTGGCATGCTGCGGCCCAGTACTGGTCCATGAACTGGGGGTTGGGGATCCCTGTTTTAGAGAGTTATTCAGGCCATTTGGAGGTTTACCTGTTTCCTCAGGGTCAGCTGAATAGTGCAAATGTGTGTGGAGCCTTCTTGGCTGCAGGATATTTTCTGCCCTGTGTCCCTTCACTATTGAAGGCAGGCACAGGCTGTTGGGGATGAGTCTGTGTTGTCTGCATCTCAAACTGAAGCACAAATGGTTCCTTTAATCTGCAATCCGCTCATACTCCGTTCAAAGGGTATTCATCCCAAAGTGCATAGCTAGCACAATAACTGTATAGTCCCACAAACAATCAATACCAAACTGATTATTAATCATGTTGCAACAGTCTTGTAGATTACGGAGTTAATTAGAATAGAGTTTGTTCCCCAACTTTGATACAGGATCTGGTGCCCTTTAGATTTTCCAGACTACAACCCTGGCAATCTATTACCATTGTTTCAAATAACTAATTAACCTTCTGCTGCAAAAAATGACCAGTCTAGGCCACTATAGGTAAAAACATAGCTTTGGAGCAGAACAATCTTTCTATAATTGCCCTAATGTTAATAAATAAATTTCCATTTAAGTGTATAGAAACAAACAAAAGCAAACAAACAAAAAGAAATCCTTTATTGAACTGACTGCATAATTATGCCTTAGAATAAGGGAAATCGACCATAGAATGAATTGTCTTTTTCACCCTTTGTAACTATATTACAATTTATTTATTACTTTAAAAATATTTTAATTTCTTATTTTATTAAGAAATTTCTGAGGTTAAACGAAGAAGGTATTTTTAAACAATTTCAATAAGTGTATATTTTGCATGATAATATTCTAGGATATTCATATTCATATTCCTGTCCTTTTTATTGAAAAGCTCTGTAAATATGAACGTCTGATTAGTAGTGATATAATTTGGGCTTTGGTTCTACTTTCCTGGCTGAAAGCAGGAAAATTATCATGCAACAATTAAAGCACTTTGAAGATTCTCTCTCTGAGGGCTCCTTGGTGCTCTCTGAGCTTGGTTGTTTTCTTGCAGACGTTTCACTACCCAGACTAGGTAACATAATCAGTACTAGTAAGGAATGGAGCTTGATCTCACTTTATAGTCAGGAGTTTGCTTGCCCTGTCAGTGTTGGTGGGATTGGTCCTGTTCTTTTCTTACTTGTTGGGTTAACCCTTTACAAGCACTGATGATGTTACCTAGTTTGAATAATGAAAGGTCTCCAAGAAAACAATGAAGATCAAAGAGCACCAAGGACCCCTCATTTAACCCTGAGCTACAAATATTCTCTTTTATTAATCCTCTATTTGTGTTATACTCTGGTCTCTAAAATAACAGCTACTGTAGTAAAAAAAAAAAAACATTTGTGAAATGTATGATTCACTTTTCTCTGTCTCCCCTGACGTGGGTGTGGGGGGGGAACTCGATATGTTTGCTTGAACTGAAAATTTAAATGTGAAGTGTGGAAAAGAAACATAGAATTATTATGGTATAATAGCCCTGTTAAAAATAATTAGTCCACAGTAGACCTGGAGAAAAGAACAGGACTACTGTAATGTATAGTTCTGCCCTCTTCCTAGGTTGACTAGTTTATTTAGATTTCCCCCCCCCCACACACACATACTTGCATATTCTTCACTTTTTCAAGACAAATTCACAAGGGTATTGTAATTGCAGAGATAACCTCATGAGAGGTAAAACTAGTGCCCCTACTTTGCCTTGTATCACAGCCTCTGTATGCAAAATATATGAATGTCTATGTGCTTTGGTATACAAGTAAGGGTCATCAAAATGTGTTTTATAACATACATTTGAATCACTCAGTGTAGCCATCCTTAATCATTTACAAAAATATTTAAATAGGATTAGTAAATAATTCACACTTGTCATCAGACCGAATTATCATATACCAAAGCATTTCTAACATTTTGTTTGATATCACAAATGAAGAGCCCAATTTTGCTAATGTAATACTATACATAATTCTGCTTTGTCCCTTTGATCTGTAGTCTGATTATGAAAACTAGTTTTGAGCCTACAGTTTATAAACGCCACTGGATATAGAAGATCAGCGCACATGTTCACAGGCAGCCGTTTTCTTTGATATTATCACAGATTATCTTTTCTTATCATTCTTTTCATTTTCATAAGAATTTTTAGCAGCTGATAACAAGGATGTTGGCTGAGACAACATCAGTTGCTGCAAAATTTATATGATTGAGATGTATTGTCCTTGAAGCTACGTACTTTTACAATTGTACCTGATCTGCAAATTGTACCTGATCTGCATTATTTCCAGTATGGCAGAAGGCAGCTTGTTAAGGAGACCCACAGAATTTCTTATCTTCAACTTCAACCCAAATGCTTTGAGTAGAAAAGTCCAACAAAGCAGTTGGCTCAGAAAGTTAGGGCTTAAAAAGTTGTACTTAATACATCTGAAAGAGACCTGGTTGGGGAAGACTAATACATACTAGAATTACTCTCAGAATTCAAATGTTCATTTCATTCATTCTTTTCAGTTCATTCCTGTTTTTTTTTCTTCATTGATTCTTTATTGATTCTTGAATAATTGAAAATGACCACTAAGATTCAAGGGAAGCTATTGGTTTGTTTTTCTCCAAGGCAGGTCTCTTCTGGGTTTTACATTTCTGTAGAAGTCATGTTGCCTTGTCATTAAAAATATTTCTATTAATGTGCACAGTGTCTTCTTTTATGATTGATTGAGACTTCTCAAAAACATTAAATGAAGTCAGTAGTAATGACAATATTTGTGTATTCCATTGTATATTTCTTTCTAATTTTGCTGAATGAGATGTTTGATTCAGTATTAAGAATTGGATAGATGAAGGTATTTTTGATGGCATGTTATCCTTAATTTGTCCTCTCTTTACTTCATGCATCTCCATTTCACACTCTTCTTTAAATAACTGCTAAAATACATTTCACCTTGTGTCGGCTCAGCTTATGATTTCTCATAGCTTGTTAGATAATTTTGGCAACACTGGTTAACAGATTATAAAGATCTTAGATTTTTTTTAAAAAATGGGCATGGAAATTCTGTATTTCTATTATTGTTGATGGACTGTCTAATCTACAGTAATGTTCTATAATTCCTACTCTTCTACGACATAGTAGTTGTGGTGCAGATTTACCTTTTTATTGAGATTACCGTTTTCTTGGCAAAGTCTTAGTGTTTGGGTTTGTAGGTATACGTATATAATCTTTGTGATAATTGTAAATTCTGACAATTGTAAACCATTGGCAACTATATCACTCTGCCACTAGTTCTTCCTGGTGTTAGACCGTCCTGGCTTGTATCCAAATCAAACGCCAGCAGACAGGAACGGTGAACCAACAACACGTTTATTCAATGTTGAAGTAAAGTTAACTCTGGGAACTGCTTTCCCGCAGCGTGCTTTATACCCCTCCGCCCCGCCCATCCCGGGCCCGCCCCGCCTAATACCTTCCCCATAGTCAGCCAGTTCCTCCAGTGG
>NW_015386745.1:701472-734117 GCF_001527695.2 Protobothrops mucrosquamatus | reverse complement strand
GGAACACCTCCAGGTTTTTGTGGTCCGTCCACACTTCAAAAGGATGGGTAGCCCCCTCCAACAAATGACGCCAGGTCGTCAACGCCCACCGCACCGCAAATGCCTCCTTCTCCCAAATAGCCCACGCCCTCTCGGTGTCGGTAAGTTTTCGGGAGGTATAAGCACATGGCTGTAGTTTGCCTTGGGCGTTCCTTTGGAGTAACACCGCGCCTACTGCCACATCACTGGCGTCGGCCTGCACCACGAACGGGCATTCCGGATCCGGATGTAACAGAACGGGCTCCTGTGCAAAGAGAGCCTTTAACGACTCAAACGCCCGTTGGCAGTCTGCTGTCCACGCTAGGTGTTGCCCAGGCCGAGGCTTTGTTGTTGCAGGCCGAGTTCGCAGCAAGTGTGTCAATGGTAGCGCCACCAATGCGAATGAGGGGATAAATTGCCGGTAGAAATTGGCAAAACCCAGAAAACTTTGTAGTTGTCTACGGGTTTTTGGCGCTTGCCACTCCAACACACTCCGCACCTTATTCGGGTCCATTTCCACACCTGCTGCCGAAATCCTGTACCCCAGGTAGTCAAGCCGGGTCTGGTGAAACTCGCACTTGGACAGCTTCACGAATAACTGGGCGTGCAGTAATTTGCTCAATACATCCCGCACCAAGCGGATGTGTTCCTCCCGTGTCTGGGAGTAGATGAGTATGTCGTCTAGGTAGACGAGCACCCCGCGGTATAAGTGTTCATGCAACACCCCATTTATCAACTGCATGAACACCGCAGGGGCTCCTTGTAGCCCAAAGGGCATTACTCTAAACTGATAACTGCCCAACGGACAGTTGAAGGCCGTCTTCCACTCGTCCCCCCGTTTTATTCTCACCTGGTAATACGCTTCACGAAGATCTAACTTCGTGAATATTTTTCCCTTGGCCAGATGTGCTAGGAGATCTTTCATCAGCGGGAGGGGGTACATATGCTCTACACAGACTGCGTTGATCCCGCGAAAGTCCACACACAGTCGGAGACCCCCATCCTTCTTCTCCTGGAACAAAACAGGAGCCGCTATCCGAGAGCGAGCGGGCTGTATAAAGCCTCGTGCTAGGTTTTTGTCGATGTACTGTCGCAGCTCTCGGAGTTCCAGGGGTGTCATGGGGTACATTCTGGGTTTTGGCAGTTTAGAACCGGGCAAGAGCTCAATCGCACAATCGGTGGGGCGATGTGGTGGCAGAGAGTCACACTCCCGCTCGCTGAACACTGCAGCGAGATCATCGTATTCGGCGGGGAAAGCAAGGGCGCTCCCCTTCTGGGCTGCCTCAGATCCCGCTATGGCCTTTGGGGCTGTCTTGGACCCCTCCCCCTTCTGCTTGGGCTGTTCCCCATCAAAGCGTGGTGGCTGGGGCCCGACCCCCAGGCGTAGGTGACGATATCCGTCTGCCCACCACATGGTTGGAGTCCATTTGTCCAGCCATGTTAGTCCCAGGATTACCTCCTCAGTCATGGCCGGTACCACTATAAACCAGAGGAGTTCCCAGTGACTACCCATGTCCATCCGTACCGGTTCTGTCACCAATGTGGCTGGGACTCCCCCCAACAGGGACCCGTCAACCTGTTCGAAACGGATAGGAGACTCCAGGCGGGTCACCCTTATCCCCACCTTCTCCACCACCTCCCTGCTGACCAAGCAACGGGTACAACCCGTATCGATCAGGGCCCGGTACNACCGCAGTCTTCCCGCCGCTTGCTGGAAGTCTCTGACATATTGCCTAGCTGGCCGGCCCCGTTGCCGTAAACCTAACACCTCCGCCTCCGCCCGCTGCACTCTGGAGGGGTCTTCAAATCGGGTCTTTAGGGCTTCCAGGAACAGACCGATGTCCGCCAGCTCCCTGGCGTGGTCACTATACAGGTCCGCCGCCCAAGCCGCAGCTTCCCCCTGTAAGTTCGCGGTGACAGCCACCACCATCGCCCAGTTTGACGGATATAATGTGGTAAAACGGTCCAGGTGGCTGAGCACATGGCTCAGGAAAATCGCTAAGCGGTCAGGATCCCCGTCGAATGTCACGTTCAGGGGGGGTGGGTTCCACAGCACCGCCTGAGGCCAAGGCGCCACAATAGGATTGCCATACTGGTCCCCAGCTGGGGGCGCGGCTCGACCTCCCTCTTGAACCCCCCCCCCAGGGTCCTGTGGGGCTGGATATGCCTCTTGACTGTCTGGATGGGTCCGTAACCGGAGCCCCGGCCTGGCGGCCCTGTCTAGGGCGCTGTGACCCACCGCCCAGTTCCGTCTCCGGTTCCACCATAGAGGGGGTGAGCCTGAACCTTGGGCTGGCCAACTGGAACCTAGATGGCTCAGCTGGTTGCTCCACCCCCGCCCTGGGCCTCGTGGGGGGTGGTGCCAGATAACCCGTCTCCCCAAACTGGTCCCGAAGCACGTCCAAGGTATACTGGCCTGGAGCAGTGGAATAACTCCACTCGTCCTCCTCATCTCCTGTCACCCGTCGCTCCCTCCAGCCGCTTAACGCTGGTCCCGAAGTCACCACTGGCCGCTGCTCCCCTGCCTTGGGCTGTTGTAGGGCAGAGCTCAGCCACCACTCCCCTGACGCAGCAGCAGACGCTGGCTGTGGGGTCTCCACCCCGGCCTCCGCAGGCTGCTGTAGTCTTTCCTTTGGGCGCACCACAGCTTCCGTTTCCTCCCTCACCGGTGGAACAGCTGTCTCGCTGACCGGCTCAGCCGCGTCCCCAGCCGATGCCGCACTTGGCTTTCCCTCTGCCATACCCTCGGAGCTAACCGGACGCCCGGAAACACCACAGCCAGTTGAGAGGTAGTTTTTGGTGAGAGTTAACTTAATGTTAGACCGTCCTGGCTTGTATCCAAATCAAACGCCAGCAGACAGGAACGGTGAACCAACAACACGTTTATTCAATGTTGAAGTAAAGTTAACTCTGGGAACTGCTTTCCCGCAGCGTGCTTTATACCCCTCCGCCCCGCCCATCCCGGGCCCGCCCCGCCTAATACCTTCCCCATAGTCAGCCAGTTCCTCCAGTGGAAACACCTGGGAATTGTCAGGCCCAGCGTCCATTCAGCGTTTGTTTAGCTACTCGCCGCCCATCGGCCCCCCGCCCCCTGCAGATACCGTTCAGCTGCTTGCCGCCCCGACGATGTCCCAACGGCCCCGCCCCTTCAGGCCCCGTTCGGCTGCTCGCCCCTTGCATTGGCAGGCGGACCGCAACTCGGCGCCGCCCGATGACGTCCCGATGCTGTCATCCCCGTGCAGCAGCTCGCCCGTTCAGCCGCTCGCCCGGCAGACCGCAGCCCGGCGTCGCCCGATGACGTCCTGATGCTGTCGTCCCGACGGCCGGGTACCGGCGAGGGGCCAGCGGATACCATGCGGCACAGGAGCAGAACGTGGGGACGGGATGCCAGGGGGTGAGGGTACGTGTTTCCTCCGATCGGGCGCAGCGAGGCAGGGCGGCGATTCCAGGCCTGACACCTGGGATTTTATTATATATTCCCCTTGACAGAATTCAAATATTTGCATTTGCCTATTATTATTTCTTGTCTATAAAATGCTTCTTTTGCTGAGACCTTTAATGGGTTTGTAACTATTCCATATAGGTAGTACTCAAACTTACAACAGTTCATTTAATGACCATTTGAAGTTACAATGGCACTGAAAAATGTGATTTACGACTGTTTTTTTACACTTATGATCATTGCAGAATCCCCATGGTCACATGTTCAAAATCTGGACATTTGGCAACTGGCTCATATTTATGACAGTTTCAGTGTCCTGTGGTCATGGGATCCCTTTTTGCAACCCTCTCATAAGCAGAGTCAATGTGGAATCTAGATTCACTTAGCAACCATGACAGCTGCAGTGATTCACTTAACAACTATGACAAGAAATGAGGCAAAACTCACTAAACAAATGTCTCACTTAGCAACAAAAATTTTTGGGCTCAATTGTGGTTGTAATTCGAAGACTACCTGTATTCGCAATATGGTATGTCCAACATAATTATTTTTAAAATCAACACTAATCCTGACTTTATCATAACACAGCCTGAAGCTGGAGAGTCACACTAGTCTGCTTAGCAAATTCAGACCATAATTTGCTGGTACTATTTGCAGCTTCACGACTTCCAGTTTTTCATCAAAGATTTCCTCTTCTTCTTTGTGGCATTGTTATGCCAATATTACTTCATATATAGCCTTTCTGGGTAATAGCAGCCACTCGCTAGATTCTAGAATTATTCTTTTGCTAAGGCTGGAAGAGGCAATTTGTGAAAGAGAGAAAGGCCACATCAAAAGATGCTGACTGCCCTAATTTGCTGACAAGAAATGACGAATGACGATTTTCTGCTTCAGAGGCTCACTGAAGGAAACTATAGTTTGACCAAAAAGCTGTGTTTTTTTTTAAAAAAAATATGTACATCTAATTATATAATTTGCTTTTTCTTTTCTTTCTTTTAGGAGGTTGCACCTTTGAAGATGGCCCGGGCCCCTGTGATTATCATCAGGATCCCTATGATGATTTTGACTGGGTCCATGTTAGTGCTCAAGAGCCTCATTACCTCCCCCCTCAGATGCCTCTTGGTAAGTATCCAAAGTGTTGATAAAAACAGATATTTTGTGGGATGTGACTGGATGCATGTTTTGTGCCCGCTCTGTTTAACTTGAAAACTGTTCCCCGGGGAACAATATAGTAGAACGAATGAGGTTGCGATAAGAATTACCTGCATTCTCAAATGAAAGAAGATATAATGTATTTAACTGGATAGGCTTCTAGATCTAGCTTTACTATAAATATACTGTATGCTTATTGTACCCCACTTTAACAGAATTACAGTAAAAAAATAACCTACATCTGTTTACACCAGCCCAGACTTTTTGAGCTAGCAATACACTGACTAAAACAATTACACTGCATGTCAAGTTCAGATTTGTTCTTTCTTTTATCTTATAAAAGACACTGCAATACTCGGCAGCATAAAGATTCTACTTTTGCACTATAATTTCCCTAATTTCCAAGATTTGCTAGTGGGGATCATTGCTTACATAACCAAAATGGGCACTACCCATGAGCAAGACCCAGGTATGGATGGGAAAAGGGGAAAAGGAGTATTGAGTTTCCAGTGAAGTGCTCTATGACCCAGAAGCTGGAATTGCTGGAATACTGAGCAATAGTCTTGCATCTTTCCAGATAATAACACTATGAGTTAGTAAAGAGAGCCTCTAACAATTTGGTGTTTACCCAGTTGGGATGATTTTAAAACATTAGACTAGGACCAAACAGGCTAAAGTCCAGATTCATCCTCAGCCATGGAAGTTCACTTGGAGACATGGCAGTCCCTGTTTCTCAAGCAAACCTACCTCATAGAATTTTGGGAGAGAGAATACTATATATTTTTCCTTTAGTTTCGGAAAGGAAAGTAACATAGTAGTCAAACAAAATGCTTGGCAGAATATTCATTTAAGTCATTCCCATTCAAATTTCAAAAATAAAATACAGTAAAAATTAGCTGTTACCTTCAAAGCAGGTAAAAACAAAATAATTAAAGCTGTTGCACTCAGACGTTAACAAAAAAAATATGTGACTGTAATTTATACTGCACAAACTCCACAGCAATGAAAGAATATGTATGCTTGATATCCGATAGAACGATTAACTGCAACTCCTAAACTAGGGATGGGCAAAAGATTTCTGCCCTACAACACTTATTTTAAGTGTTGTATGTGTGAAACAAAAACACAGTTTTGACAGTTTGGTTTTGAAGTTGAAACAAAACATGCCGGTTTTTTCCCCCAAGCATGAAACAAAGCTTAGTTGTTTCAAACGGCATTCTTTGGATTGTTCTAACTGCTCAGGACACTGATTGGACTTCTTTTGTGGATTATTACTGGATTGCTGTATGCATTTTTTAAAAAAAAATATTTTCAAGCCAATTCTAATCCTGTTGGCAGTTGATTTTGACTGGATGGGGAATGTGGGAGTGGAGTGTTGAGAGGAAAGAAGCAGTTATCTACATGCTTGGCAGCTTGCCTGGGAATTTGTCTCTCTCTCTTTTAAAGTGCTATATCGAACTTCATGTAAATGGTTAGATGAGTTACATCTGTGTTGTGCTAGGCTTTATTTTGCAGGCAGGTAATATGAAGTTCGGCAGGCATGATTGTACTTCTTGCTCAGCTGTTGTGTAAATTTCAGAAGTTCTAAGTACAATGTTGGTTTGGTTGATTTGCTAAGTTTGTGTGTGGTTTCTGCACTGTTTGCTTGCTCTTGTGCCCTGTTGGTGCTGAGCTTCAGTGTGAAAGATTCTGTGAAATGGGGCAGCACTGACAAGCCTTGGCATTTGTGCGCATTCTGTACATGTTATTCAGTCTTGTTGAAATGTACTACATTCACTTGCATTTAAGAATCATAGCATGTTGCTCCAAAAAGTGTAACTGCAAAGAACAATACTGTTACTTTTCTTGATTTGTATTTGGCATCTAGGCTGCCAAATACCCAAAACACATTAAATCCATCATGATCTTGTTAAATGATGTGGCACATCCCGAGAAAAAAAAATCACCAATTTTTTTTATGTAATGCAGAACAGTTGAGATAACCTTATAGGGAATATGAGCTAATTGAAAGGGAATTTGAAAGAGATTAGGTGTTCTCTTTTGTCTTCTAATCTTTTTGCCTGAGCAATTCAGAGAGTTTGCATAAAATGGAAAGCCTTGTATCTATTCTTCCTGATAACAGATTCGAGACAGATTTTTCAAAGAGTGAAAGCAAAGTTGTGTTCCCATTGATTCTTAAGGACAGCAGTCCCCAGCCTTTCTGACGCTAGGCCAGGGGTAGGCAACCTTGGCTCTTTTATGACTCGTGGACTTCAATTCCCAGAATTCCTGAGCCCAGCCATGCTGATTTCAGAAGAAAAATTATCTTCTATGGACTGGGAGGGGAGGGGGGAAAGGGATGTTCCATTGATTAATTGTTCTAACAAGTTTTGAAAAGTATCTCTGCACTTTTCTACCTGGATAGATAGGAAAAGGCATGCTTGATTTGGCAGTTGCAGATAGATGTTATAGTGCATTCAGAAAGTATTCAGACCCCCTTCACTTTTGTCAATTTTGTTATGTTGCAGCCTGATTCTATAGTTGTTCATTTTTTTTCTCATTAATCTACACTCAGTACCCCATAATGACAAAGTGAAAACAGAATTTTAGAAATGTCTGTAAATTTATTAAAAATAAAAAACCTGAAATATCACATTGGCATAAGTATTCAGATCCTTTGCAACAACATTTGAAATTTAGCTCTGGTGCCACCCAGTTCTCTTGATTATTGCTGACATGTTTCTACACCTTGATTGGAATTGACATGTGGTAAATTAAATTGATTGGACGTGATTTGGAAAGTCACATACCTCTCTAGAGGAGACCTCACAGCTGACAATTCATAGTGTAGCAGAGCAAAAGCCATGAGGTCAAAGGAACTGCCTGCAGAGTTCAGAGGCAGGATTATTGCAAGGCACAGATCTGGGAATGCTACAATAAAATTTCTGCTACACTGAAGATTCTTAAAAGCACAGTGGCCTCCATAATTCTCAAATGGAAGAGGTTTGGCACAACCAAGACTCTTCCAAGAGCTGGTCACCCATCAAACTGAGCAATTGGGGGAGAAGGGCCTTAGTAAGAAAGGTGACCAAGAACCTGATAGTCACTCTGATTGAGCTCCAGAGATCCTGTGTGGAGATGGGACAGAGTTCCAGAATGACAACCATCACTGCAGCCATCCTCCCTGGGCTTTATGACAAAGTAGCTAGACAGAAACCTCTCCTCAGTGTAAAACACACAAAACCAGCTTGGAATTTGCAAAAAAACACCTGAAAGATTCTCAGACTCTGAGGAACCAGTTTCTCTGGTCTGATGAAACCAAGATTGAATTGCTTGGCCTCAATTCTAAATGTTACATGTCTGGAGGAAACCAGGCACTGCTCATCACCTACCCAATATCATCCCAACAATGAAGCATGGTGGTGGTAGCATCATGCTGTGGAAGTGTTTTTCAGCAGCAGGGACTGGGAGACTGGTCAGGGTTGAAAGAAAGCAAAATAGAGCAGGATATCCTCAATGAAAACATATTCCCCAGCACTCAGATCCTCAGACTGGGCTGAAGGTTTACTTTCCACCATAACAGTGATCCTAAGTACACAGCCAAGACAACACAGGAGTGGCTTAGAGACAACTCTGGGGATGTCCTAGAGTGGCTTGGCCAGAGCCCTGACTTGCACCCTAGTATAGAACATCTCTGGAGGAACCTGAAAATGGCTGTCCACCGACAGTCACATCCAACCTGACTGAGCTTGAGAGGATTTGCAAGGAAGAATGGCAGAAAAGCCCCCAATCCAGGTGTGCAAACCTTGTCACGTCATACCCCAAAAGACTCGAGGCTGTAATTGCTGCCAAAGGTGCTTCAACAAAGTACTGAATGGAGGGTCTGAATGCTTATGCTAATGTGATATTTCAGTTTTTTTATTTTTAATAAACTTACCGACATTTCTAAAATTCTGTTTTCACTTTGTCATTATGGGGTACTGAGTGTAGATTAATGAGAAAAAATGAATGTCAACAGTTGTAGAATCAGACTGCATTATAACAAAATTTCCTAGTCCAAATCACCTTTTCATTTTTCAATCCAGATTTTGCAGTACCATAATAGTACTGTAATAGCTACCTTCAAAGTGTAACAGTAGCATGATAGGGAATATTATTGATGTAACAATGAAAATAAAGAAATAAACAGCCATACATTTGGATTATTGTATATATACAATATGCTTGATTACAAAAATACTTTATGTTTAGGGCAGTGGGGAAGGGTAGGAAGAGAAAAAGAGGGACTTTCTGATTGTTCTTCAGTTTGAATACTACTAAGATTCTGATTTATGGAAATGTTTTCATTGTTAATTACTACTGTGGACAAGATAATGAATAACTGAAGAGGTGCAGCCTAGATGACCTTGTCTGTTCACCTTTGATAAACAGCACAATCGGTACTTTCTCGACAGACTGATATGCTGAACAAAATGAACGCTTCTGAAATTCAAGTTCATTTTTCAATTAATGGGATATTAAATAATTAATCATGCAAAAGGAGGAAATAAAGGTCAGGATTACTTTATTTTATCCCTTCAAACAACTTGCAGCTATGTAAGGATGGAAAAAGGGACCTTTGCACTACAAAATTAATCCTACCTGCTTGCAACACCACCATCCATTTTCTTGTCTACAGTTCTCTAATTAATTATACTTAAAAGCAAGCACTCGTTCACTTTTATAACTAGCAATTAGGCTTTCACTTTTATGTGGTTCCAATTGATAAATGGTTGAATGCTACACTGCATCTTCCTCATTAAGTTCGACAATGTAGTACGGATGTATTTAAACCAACCCTTGTCTCCTGGGTGATTGCATGAGGTGCAGTGTTGTTCCAGAATGTGAGGAGAAATAAGTGTTTATGCTGAATCAGCTTCCTCTGAGCTAGTGAATCACTGTCAAATTATTGGAAATATCAGGTTGGATCCATAGTGATGGTCTGTTCCTGTTAACATCCCCCGAGCAGATGTTTACGTGGAATGTTTCCACAATTGCATATTTGTCCCTTTTAACTGGTCAGTGTTCCACCTCCCCCCCTTTTTTTATAAAGACAATTGATTCTGTGTTGCTGAAATCATAGACCAACGCAAAGGTAAATAATTAAAAAAAACCAGTTTATCATTTCACCAGCATGTAGGGAGATAAGTGATATAATTATACATGAACACATTTCACACACCACTTTTAAATATTCTGCTTGATGGACAGGCAGTCCCTATCTCGACCCTCAATGGTGTGTCTGGAGTCTTGACAGTCGCAGGCAGTCATGCATACCCAACATCACAATTTCTCTTTCTTCACTCTCCTCCTTTTTTGTTCTCTTCTCCTGCTTTAAAATTTTGATCCTTAGTGGGGAGAAGCTACCCTTGTAGAAGTAGCACTGCATCAGGCATCAAGTATTCTCAGGAACATTAGCTTCATTTCATGCTAAGGACACACTGATGCCAGATTTTGTTATCCAGTCTGTCAGATATTGTTAAATTAATTATTGTGTTGTTTGATTGTTTGAGTGCCAGTATTTGTTTCCTGGCTTCTGTGCCAGTTTTATTGGATTGATTTGTGATCTGCTGTCGGAGCTTTCTTTTGTTTTATGTTATACCATGCCTCGGTGATGGCGCATAAATACATTATTATTGTTATTGCCTCACCTTACCTCTGATTCAGTGACTCAAGCCAGCCATTTCCCTCTCCTCTTTCTCTATCATGTTGATACAGAGTTTTGGCTTGCTTTCTTGAAACTGTCCATACCTCTAGGCATTGGCTGGAAGTTATCTCCTTGTCCTTCATTCCAGCCACCATAAGAAATTCAACCAGAGATCCAGACTCTGAGTAGTTGCAGAATTGTTGACATGCATCATTTCACAATTTCAGGGAGTTTTTAAATGCAATTAAAAAATGGATACACATTTGAAAATCGATCTGGAACCTTTATCTTTTATTGATCTGACGACCCAGTTTAAATCACAATGAAAAGGGGTGATCATTTATGCTTATAATAATTTATTAAAAAAGTAAAAATACTGATATTTTAAAATGCAGTATCCCTTTTATTATAAATAAAATTATTTCTTTTAGTTGTGGCTTACTGCTAAGAATACAGGTAGTCCTCATTTAATAACAGTTTGTTTAGTGACTGTTTGAAGTTACAACAGCATTGAAAGAAGTGAATTATGACCATTTTTCACACTTATGACCATTGCAGCATCCCCATGGTCACATGATTTACATTTGGATGTGTGACAGCTGGTTCATATTTATGACAGTTGCAGTGTCCTGGGATCATGTGATCCCCTTTTGTGACCTTCTGACAAGTGAAGTCAATGAGTTAGCCAGATTCATTTAACAACCATGTTACTAATTCACTTAACAAATGTGGAAAGAAAAGCTGTAAAATGGGGCAAAACTCAATTAACAAATTTTCTCACTTAACAACATAAATTTTGGGCTCAATTGTGGTTGTATGTTGAGGACTACCTGCATTTGATTTTACTGTTAAATAAATTTACTAGTAGTATTTATTATATTAATGGTGAGAATGCCATTATTTTTAGGTAGACTAGTTCAAGTGCAATATTCTTATTTGCATTAGTATATTTCTATCAGGATTGAAACACGTGACAAAATCAATTAGTTGACCCTTTTTAGTTTTGATGTTTTTTCTCTTGCCATGAAAATTTTGTGGATTTTCTGAACATCTGAACTTTGAACATATTTTTAAATAGACTGAATAAATAATCATTTGAAATAAGCTTAATGTTCAGAGTGCCTTGTTTGGCTTCATATTTAATTTAATTAATTTCATAGGGAAGAATGCTCATATGGTTAATTAATTTGTTAAATTTTCAAATTTCATTAACAGCAAATAATCCATTAAGGGGAAAAGACATGGAACTGAGGAAGTTGATCTGAAGTTAAAATGTGGGAGTACAATTTCAGACCATGGTTGCATATGGATTCTATGTGTCTCCTTTACGATCTTTAGGGCACCCTCAAATGCAGTTACTGAGAAATTGGATATATGGTATTCTGTGGTTTTGGATATAAATCATATTGTAGTTTAGGGGAGGGATATGTTCTGCTCAGCTAAAGAGTGCTGATAAGAAACAGTTTGGCAGAAACTTTTGAAGTGTATTGGCTTATTCTGGGTTTAAAATAAAATACTTTCCCCATAGCGGGATGGTTCAAGCAAAGCAGACAAATAGTATAGGGCAGTGTTTCTCAACCTTGACAATTTTAAGGCATGTGGACTTCAACTCCCAGAATTCCACAGCCAGCATTGCTGGCTTAAAATTGTCAAGGTTGAGAAACACTGGTATAGGGTGTAAGCTTTATTCTGAAACCATTCTGTGTCTTGTGTCAGCTGACTTCCTGTTGGTGCCAAGACAAGCTCTCCTCTGGGGTTTCCAAAGTAATTCTTTTCCCAGATGTGAACATTTCTTTCTTCCAATAAAAGAGAATATTTGTAGCTCAGGGTTGACATGAGAGCCCTTGGTGCTCTCTTGCAGACCTTTAATTACCCAAAGTAGGTAACATCATCAATGCTAGTAAAGAATGCTGTTTGCTCTCAGTTTATATTCTGGTGGCTTGCCTGTCAGAGTTGGTGGGGATGGTCTTAGAGATTCTTTGGTTGGGCTGTTTACTTTTGGCTTTTTGACAGTTTCTTGATTGGGGTTATTGTTTACTTGATTGTTGATCTGAAGTTAATCTATGCTGATGTGGGTGCTGATTGCTGGTGGAGAGGTACTTAGGACTTTTTGTTCCCTTTTGAGCTGGGTGACAGTCTTTTTTTCAGAGTCTATAGATGTTGTTAATGTCTATGTGACCATTGATGGTTAATTTGTCAGGCTTCTAGAAATTCCATGACATTTTTGGACTTGGTCTGGTCTAGGATTTTGAACCCAAAACAAGCCAATGCATTCCAAAGTTGTTGTTGTTGTTGTTGTTGTTGTTTCTTCTTGTTCTTCTTGTTCTTCTTCTTGTTCTTCTTCTTGTTCTTCTTCTTGTTCTTCTTCTTGTTCTTCTTCTTGTTCTTCTTCTTCTTCTTCTTCTTCTTCTTCTTCTTCTTCTTCTTCTTCTTTTGCCATATCCGTTATTGGACATTGGCGATCATGTTGGCGATCCTGTTTTTATCAGCAGCCGCATGAAAAAGTGCTGCTGAGTTTTGTCCAACCAGTCTCTTAGATTTTGAAGCCACGATGTTCTTCTTCTGCCTGGACCTCGTTTGCCTTCAATCTTTCCCTGGATGATTAAACGGAGTATGCCATATTTTTCTAGGTGTCACATCACATGTATGAAATATTCTAATTTTCGTTTTTTAATTGTTTTGATGATTTCCCTTGGCTTTCCCAGGCAGCTAATCACCTCCTAATTTCTGCCAAACTGTTTCTTATAAGCCACAGCTGAGCAGGACATATCCCTCCCCTAAGCTACCATATATTTTCTAAACATTAAGCTGGTCAAAATTTGGGTGCTTGGAAACCAATATGTATTTACAACCGTTGAAGCATCCCAGAATCATGTGATCCATATCTGCAACTTCCCCAGCCAGCTTCTGACAAGCAAGTCAATGGGAGAAGCTGGATTCACTTCACGCCTGCACAATTCATTTGACACCTAACACTTATGTGAACCACTGTAACAGCCATGGCAAAAAAAGGTTGTAAAATCAGGCACAACTTGCTTAATAGCAGAAATTCTGGTCCCAATTGTAGTCATAAGTTGAGGACTATCTGTACACTAACTATTATGCCAGCATCACCAGCCACAATTTGGCCCATACTCTCTCTGAATTCTGTTTCTCAATCAGCAACTAGCAAGTAAGCAGAGAATATGGAGAGACTCCTAATTCCTCTAAATCAGTTGTGAATTTATTTTATAGGTCAGAAGTTTGGTTTCTCTCCCAAGTGTGAGTCAGGGAGAAAAAATGTAAGTTCTGATTCTGATTACAACTATCCTTCTCCCTGAACATATTTCTGAAGGAAACATTTGCACTTTCCAAACAATTCTATGTGACTTTCCTTTCAGGTCTCTTACTCTTCACAGCTGCCTGTAGTGCAAACATAGTTGTCATAGCAGGAGAGCAGAGATCCTTGTGTAATTTAGTTACTGACTAAACAAAGGTGAAGAGGAGAGATAAAAGGTCATTTCTTGCTGGTGGAGATTTGGGAGCCAAGGAATCTGTATCATGTGCTTAAAAATTTGTTCTATATCTTTAAAGACACAACATTTAATGTGCCTAAAAAGTTAAAACCATTAAAGATTTTTGCAATGTTTTATATTTGTTTGAAAAGTGGTTCAGTTTAAACAGGTATAAAATGATGAGTCCTTTTCCTCTGAAATCCTAATTTCATAATTTCTTTATGTTTGTTAACCACTTTATTCCTTAGGTCTGTAGGTAAGCTACAAAATAATAATTGTAATAACAATAAAACCTATACATACACAATCAACTTCCAGACGATTTATGAAATGTTTAGTAAGGTCTTCTCTAGGCTTCGGAAAACAGGTAGTTCTTGACTTATGACCACAATTGAGCCCAAAATTTCTGTTGCTAGGTGTGACAGTTGTTAAGTGAGTTTTGCCCCATTTTTTTGACCTTTCTTGCCACATTTGTTAAATGAATCACTACAGTTCTTAAATTAGCCACAGTCTTATTAACCGAAGCAGGCTTCCCTATTGACTTTGCTTGTCCGAAGGTCAGGAAAGGTGAACACATGACTCAGAGACACTTTTAACCATCATAAATATGAATCATTTGCCAAGTGTCCCGAATTTTGTGACCATGGGGATGCTGCAACAGTTGTGTGAAAGACATGGGCTGTAGGAAGCAGTATAGTACTTTTTATCCTAGTTGAGGACTTCCTATAAGCATGTTTTGTTGATTGTTCAGTATAGAAGTTTGAATGAAATGAAATAGACCTTTGACTTAATTCAGGGGGCCTTCTCATACCTATAATAATAATAATGATGATGATGATGATGATGAAGAAGAAGAAGAAGAAGAAGAAGAAGAAGAAGAAGAAGAAGAAGAAGAAGAAGAAGAAGAAGAAGAAGAAGAAGAAGAAGAAGAAGAAGAAGAAGTAGTAGTAGTAGTAGTAGTAGTAGTTGTTGTTGTTGTTGTTGTTGGAAGGGACCTTGGGGGTCATCTAGTCCAACCCCCTGCTCAGGCTGGAAACCCTATACCATTTCAGACAAATGGCTGTCCAATCTCTTCTTAAAGACTTCCAGTGTTGGAGCATTCACAGCTTCTGGAGGCAGGTTGTTCCACTGATTAATTGTTCTAACTGTCAGGAAGTTTCTCCTTAGTTCTAGGTTGCTTCTCTCTTTGGTTAGTTTCCATCCATTGCTTCTTGTCTTGCCTTCAGGTGCTTTGGAGAAGACCTTGACTCCCTCTTCTTTCATCTAAGAATGCTAACCTGAAAGTTGGACTTCAGCTATTATCAAACATAACTTTGATACAATTTAGATTGTAAATTGTGAGTGTGGAAATGATGGGGAAAAAAGATAATGAGTTTTAAATCCATTAGCAAGTACAATTTCTACTCTTCGTGGTAAACATGAATGTTTTTTTATTTATAGACATAACCTTTTGTGGTTCTACGGCAAATCTTTGGTAAGTTCCTCAACATGACAATACCCATGTTCAACAAGACCATAACAGAGAAAGAGTGAGGCAAAATGCACAACTTACACAATAATATTTCTGCTGATGTTGGTGCCATGACCAAAGTCTGTGTTCATGTGACATGTTCCTATTACTTGAAGAAACTATCAATTTCTGCTGTATGAAGGAAAAGTTCAGGATAGGCAATCTGCAACTTCTGTGTGTAATGAACTCTCAGTATATATAGCACTGACAAACCTATTGTGAATGAGTTGAGGAAGAACATCAGACAATACAACTGCCTCTTCCAAATGACTTTTGTTGCTGCCAAATAAGTCCTTTCAACAAGGAATGGATGGAATCCTTCTGTGATTATTGAAGAGCCAACTCCATCATTGCATCAGACATTTAATGCCAGTCCCCAACTGGCAAAGCCAAATTTATTCATACCAGTATTTACTTCATGGCTTGTCCACACAACATAGAATTGAGAATGGATACACTCCATCATGATTCAACATGAGATTATGAATTATTGAATTCAGAATTGAATTTATATTGAATTATTGAAGAAACTACTATGATGACAAAATCCATTCATTGCCTCCCTTCATTTTGCATAAGAACAATTTTGAGACATGCCAGAAGCCTCCGTTATCATTGATCCCAACTGGAGACCAGCATTTGAAAAATCGGAGAATATTTAATGCACAAATTGCCAGCAAAGTCACCAATATTATACCAACAACAATGAAACTAACAACATCACACATTATGTTGGAAGAACGAGTCGGTTTGCAAATAATTTCAGATCCCTTCGTTCCTATGAGGGCTTTGAATATATACATTTCTTTCCTCTTGGAGATGATGGTTGGAACCAACCCCAAATGATGAACAAGAAATGAATGGTAATGTGCTACTGTGCATATTGAATGAGAATGAGTTTAATAACCTTCTAAAAAGAGGATGTCTACTCCAGCAATATGTGGTTGACATGCTGCTAAGATTGAAGGCGAGAAGCTGAGTTACACAATAGCAATCCAACCAGCGTCATTCTGTTTCTCTGATCAGATAAGGAAATATCTGAGAAAGGATGACCCTACAGGGCATGGGTTGTCAAGTTAATGGATGGAATTTTATCACCTCCAGAATAGTGTAATTCAGTATTTTTTCTTAGTTTTAAGTTAGTGCTTATTTATATAAGCTTCTTAAAATAAAGCTCATTGTTATGTTTACTGCATTTTTCCCCCCTCCCCTTGAATTTCCTGGCCCTGTTTCTTTATTTTGTCTTTCCAATGGCCATCTTGCTTAGAAGAAAGGAGATGGAATTCTTGCTCCAGGGTTTGCAAGATAAGAGTGAGAATGATGGTGCAACAATCAATTTTTTTTCCATCTTGTTGTCCTTTGGAAGACTCTTTAAGTTGCTGGAGGGGATCTTTGTCCTGTTCTACAGTGGTAGTTCAGCGCTCAGTGCTGCCTTATCTCTTCAATTTGGTGTTCTGTCTGAACATGACTGATTGAAAGTATACATAATAGAAGCCTTTAGAGCTCTGGTTTATATTTCTGTATTGGAAAATTCTGACCTTTGGTTTCACACAGGTAGCAACTGTACATTTAAATTCAGCCCCTAAAGACAGCCAAGCTTTCAGAAGTTAGAGGCTCTGCTTTTAATCAAGGCATGTTGCTCTTTGAACACCTTCTGATGGAAAATGCAACGGGGATCGAAGAAATAAGTCATGACCCCCTGTAATCAAACAGGTTTCTTTCTCTCTTTGGATAGACTTGATTATATAATCCTGGAAAGCTGCTAAGCCACCTTTCCCACCCATGAGGTGCAGTAAAAACACTAGCGTAATGAAACATGGTTGCCACTTTTTAAAGCTTTGATTAAAATGCTGATAGCTTTACCCTTGTTTTCTACTTACAAAATAAAGATTTCATAGTCTTACTGTATTTTTTATATATGACTAGAAAGGTATTAGGGAAGCATGGCTATTAAACTGGCATAATGAAGACAATTAAATATTAAATATCTCCTCAACAATGGGACAAGTGGAAGAATTATCAATTGCCATCACCTTGCTCACTTACCATATCTCTCCTTAGCTCAAAAAACTTGCTGAAAGGCTAAAATGTGCAATTGCCGTTCATTTATTCCTATCTCTGTGATTTCTGCAGTTTGGTTTTCTTGGCAAGACTTCAGAAATAATTTGCCCTTCTTCTTAGGGCTGAGAAAGAGTTATCAGCCGGAGGTCATCAACTGGCTTTGAACCTAAGGTGGGACTAGAACTCAAAGTCCAAACTGTTGCTTGTTCCCCCACCTTCCCCTCCAATTCTCTCTCTCTCTCTCTCTCTCTCTCTCTCTCTCTCTCCCTCCCTCCCTACACACACACACACACACACACACACACACACACACACACAGAAAATGGATGTGGTTGGTAGGTGCTTATTTTGGTATGCTCAGAAGAGGCAATGGAAGATTAGCTTTATACTCCTGCCATGCTCTTTTTCTTCTGGATATTCTCCCTGGCCTTGGGTTGTGATGGTTGCGCTCCTGTTAGGTATATTTGGTGTGTGTGTGTGTGTGATGTGTGTGTGTGTGTGTGTGTGTGTGTGTCCTTTACCAGACTTGTCATCTTCATCTTTTTTATTTTTATTTTCTTATTCCCTTGTTTTTAAAATCATTTTATTATGTTGTATTTTCCTATTTTCTGTAGTTTTATTGTATATTTCCCAGAGTCAGTTTGGAATTGAGCTGTGCCTAAATTAAATGATAATAACAATATTAATAATGCTAGAATTGACTCAACACCCCAGACGTAATGACTGTTGGCCATATAGATAAAGAAGCCTGGATAGTGGACATTTGCAATATCTGGAGAAAGCAGAATAAAAGGGAACAAATTGAAGAAAATCGCAGAATATAAAGACTTGCAAATAGAAATAGAATGATTATGACAGAAGAAAGCAAAGACAGTACCAATAGTGGTAGACACCTTGCCTACAGTCCCAAAATATCTGGGGCACCACTTGAACACCATCAGCATTGACAAAAAAAATAAACTTTTAGTCAACTGTAAAAGGCAGCTTCATTTGGAATTCTTTCAATCAATCAGAATAGAGCTAGAAGACACCTTGGAGGTCTTCTAGTCCAGAGGTCTCCAATCTTTTTGTTTTGGCAGCCTGGTGGGAGAGGGAGGAGCAGGCGCCTTATGCACATAAGTGCAAATGTGAATGTGGTCACACATGCGTGCGCACGTACAAACAGGTTGCAAGCGTGTGCATCATGCAAATAGGGCTGCGAGTATGCGCACGAGGCTCTCAGTGATGTGAGGCTTGTAGCACCGCCGCCTCCAGGCTCGCAGCAATGCTACCACCGGCGTGAGGGTCGTACTGCGGCCCACAGCAATGCTGTCCCCGGTGTAAGGCTTGCACCCCCACCCCTATACTTGCGGCACTGCCGCTGCCCACACAACACTTGTGACAACGGTGGCATGAGGGGGGGTGAGCACGCGCCCACGCACATGCACTGCCCAGCTACTCACGTGGCCCAGTGGCCAAGAGGCCACAGCCCGGTAGTGGGTCACCGCCCATAGGTTGGGGACCCCTGTTCTCCAGCATTGGAGACGTAGAATCTACCAATGGGTTAACTCTGCCTTCCTGCCCAATAGACCGTTATAAATATGAACCAGTTGTCAAGCATCCAAATGTAAATCATGTGACCATGGGGATGCTGCAATGGTCATAAGTGTAAAACACAGTCATAAATCAATTTTTTTAGTGCCACCATAACTTAAAACATTCACTAAACGAACTGTTGTAAGTCGAGGACTATCTCTAGTCTATTAAGCACATTAATTAAAACAACCCACATTAATTCCAAAAACCCACATTAATAAAGCTGCTTGTTTTTTTTTAAAGGGCTTTCTTTGAAATAATAATCGTAGGAAGAAGGAGGAGATAGAAGATGTAATTTATAGTCAGTCCTTATTAGACTTAGTTTGGTCTCAAACTGTAAACTGCAATGTGGTAATATGTAGAACAGTAGAGAATTTTAAGTGTTGTGGTGATCTCAGTAAAATACATGCAGATTGTGCTGTTTTTTTTTCTAAGCACTTTCTTACAGTTCTGAATTTAAGGGTTACATTTATTCTGAAATCCAGAAGAGGTGTAATTATCACATTTGGCATTCCCCCTTTCAGCTTGCAATGCTTTGAACAACAAAGGGTCAGTAAATGTGCTCCCCTAATGAATACTTAGAAAGAACAGGATCCTTGTTAATGTAAAGGCTATCTCTTGNCTCTCTCTCTCTCTCTCTCTCTCTCTCTCTCTCTCTCTCTCTCTCTCTCTCTCTCTCTCTCTCTCTCTCTCTCTCTCCCTCCCTCCCTACACACACACACACACACACACACACAGAAAATGGATGTGGTTGGTAGGTGCTTATTTTGGTATGCTCAGAAGAGGCAATGGAAGATTAGCTTTATACTCCTGCCATGCTCTTTTTCTTCTGGATATTCTCCCTGGCCTTGGGTTGTGATGGTTGAGCTCCTGTTAGGTATATTTGGTGTGTGTGTGTGTGTGTGTGTGTGTGTGTGTCCTTTACCAGACTTGTCATCTTCATCTTTTTTATTTTTATTTTCTTATTCCCTTGTTTTTAAAATCATTTTATTATGTTGTATTTTCCTATTTTCTGTAGTTTTATTGTATATTGCCCAGAGTCAGTTTGGAATTGAGCTGTGCCTAAATTAAATGATAATAACAATATTAATAATGCTAGAATTGACTCAACACCCCAGAGGTAATGACTGTTGGTCATATAGATAAAGAAGTCTGGATAGTGGACATTTACAATATCTGGAGAAAGCAGAATAAAAGGAAACAAATTGAAGAAAATCACAGAATATAAAGACTTGCAAATAGAAATAGAATGAGTATGACAGAAGAAAGCAAAGACAGTACCAATAGTGGTAGACACCTTGCCTACAGTCCCAAAATATCTGGGGCACCACTTGAACACCATCAGCATTGACAAAAAAATAAACTTTTAGTCAACTGTAAAAGGCAGCTTCATTTGGAATTCTTTCAATCAATCAGAATAGAGCTAGAAGACACCTTGGAGGTCTTCTAGTCCAGAGGTCTCCAACCTTTTTGTTTTGGCAGCCTGGTGGGAGAGGGAGGAGCAGGCGCCTTATGCACATAAGTGCAAATGTGAATGTGGTCACACATGCGTGCGCACGTACAAACAGGTTGCAAGCGTGTGCATCATGCAAATAGGGCTGCGAGTATGCGCACGAGGCTCTCAGTGATGTGAGGCTTATAGCACCGCCGCCTCCAGGCTCGCAGCAATGCTACCACCGGCGTGAGGGTCGTACTGCGGCCCACAGCAATGCTGTCCCCGGTGTAAGGCTTGCACCCCCACCCCTATACTTGCGGCACTGCCGCTGCCCACACAACACTTGTGACAACGGTGGCATGAGGGGGGGGTGAGCACGTGCCCACGCACATGCACTGCCCAGCTACTCACGTGGCCCAGTGGCCAAGAGGCCACAGCCCGGTAGTGGGTCACCGCCCATAGGTTGGGGACCCCTGTTCTCCAGCATTGGAGACGTAGAATCTACCAATGGGTTAACTCTGCCTTCCTGCCCAATAGACCGTTATAAATATGAACCAGTTGTCAAGCATCCAAATGTAAATCATGTGACCATGGGGATGCTGCAATGGTCATAAGTGTAAAACACAGTCATAAATCAATTTTTTTAGTGCCACCATAACTTAAAACATTCACTAAACGAACTGTTGTAAGTCGAGGACTACCTCTAGTCTATTAAGCACATTAATTAAAACAACCCACATTAATTCCAAAAACCCACATTAATAAAGCTGCTTGTTTTTTTTTAAAGGGCTTTCTTTGAAATAATAATCGTAGGAAGAAGGAGGAGATAAAAGATGTAATTTATAGTCAGTCCTTATTAGACTTAGTTTGGTCTCAAACTGTAAACTGCAATGTGGTAATATGTAGAACAGTAGAGAATTTTAAGTGTTGTGGTGATCTCAGTAAAATACATGCAGATTGTGCTGGAAAAAAAAGATTCGTGAAAGAATGTCAAGACTTAAATTCCCAATGTAAATAAGACTTTAGGTCTTCTCCACATTAATAGTGTAAACCGTAAGGGGGAAAGTCGAACGTTACGAAACTTGTTGTTTCCCAGTCATTTACACGAGGGGATTACTTATGAATCTTTCTTGTCCTAGGAACAATTACATTTCCGATAGAGAACGATAAAAGCGCACAATGAAAGATGTATAAAATTACAAAAGTCAGAAATGATAGGCTGGGAAAAGGTCTTGCATTCACTCTGGAGAAGGTAATATCACATTTAGGGCACTAATGGGACTGAAGGTAAAGGTATGGAAGAAAACACAAAGTATAAAAACTTTACTTCTGTGAGCTAGAAAAAGATATAAGATGGGGGGGGGGGAAAGAACAGGAAAACAAGAATTCCAAAGAAGTATGTATATCTTAAAATGATGTCTGATATAACAAAATTAGCAGTGATTTTATGCTCCTCAAATGTTTTATGCAACATGGAATGTTGAAGTGATTTCATTGACTGTAGTTTGCAAATTCATCATTTGCATATTATGTCAGAATACATAAAATATGTGCATTTTTAATTTTAATTTTATTTGTTTAAATTTATTATGGGTCCAAGATAAGATAAGGTAAGGTAAGATAAGATAAGATTTATTGTCATTTTTTACTGTGGGCAAACTGGCACACATTAAAAATGGAATTCTTGCTTTCTTGCTTGCTTGCTTGCACTGGCCTGCGGCATGCCAGAAACCGGTCCGCACAAACAAGCAAAGCCCCATCCGTGGGATGCAGGCAGTACATGAAACCACACCCCCTCTGGTCCTCAGAAAAACCTCTCTCTACGGAACCGGTCCCTGGTGCTATAAAGGTTGGGGACCTCTGCATTAAGCCATGTATACCAAAAACATGAGAAAATAGTGTATTTGTCATGGTGTCTTGGTTAAAAACATGAGGGTTGGCATAGTCATGGATGGCTTATTCATGAATATATATAGTAATTTTTAAAAATCACAATTAGTGCCAAGTGACTCAAAAGAATGAACTATGTCTAGAGAGAGAATGGTCAAATTTCTTACTCATTGTATTCAGTTCTGTCTGTGTGTGGGACATGCTGATTGGGAATGAACAGAAATGTAGTCATAAGACATTTGAGAAGAGGGGAACAGATTGAAGAAGGCTGCCTTGGATTCTTTCTTGTTCTACTTTTCTTTGCATTGTAATGTACTGTAGTGTAAAAATAACATTGATTGAGTTTGAACCTTATTAGTCCTAATGTGTGACATCACTTTTGCTCATCATCTTCAGCATTAGGGACCATAGTTATGATCCTTAAAAGAAAAGAGCACTCCGCTTTCTGTTTTTGAAGCTTCACTGTCAGATTTGTGATGAAATTCTCATGTCATGCCTGAAAGGGCAGTTTTAAGACTTTACGCCATAAGAAGGTATGAATTCATATAACAGTTCCTATTTTATGTGCAAAAAGAAAAATGAAGCCCACAAAACCTTTCAACTTTCATATACTAATCAAAACTATTACAAAGTTACACTTATAACACATTAGTTAATAATAAGGAAAATGGACATTAAACATTTAAACGGGCAAATGCGTTCCAGCTGTTCAAACAGTCTTCTAGTTGAAAGCCTCAATAATTTGAACAATTTTAACACAGGAAAAGAGAAAAAAAATGTCAGACTATTGGATATTTTTATTTTATTATTTTTATATATTTTATTTTATTATTTTATTTCATTTATTATTTTATTTATATGGCCGCCCACTCACTCTCAGGGGTTCTCATTGACTTACAAAAAATAAAAACCCAATATACAAAAAGTTAAAAAAAAAAATCCCCCAATTTTGTAATTTATAGAGAAAATGTCCTGCCAA
The DNA here is from genome assembly GCF_001527695.2 of Protobothrops mucrosquamatus. NCBI lineage: Eukaryota > Metazoa > Chordata > Lepidosauria > Squamata > Viperidae > Protobothrops > Protobothrops mucrosquamatus. The sequence continues at coordinate 710,896 of NW_015386745.1, read as the reverse complement.
TCCTTTTTTCTTTTTTCCCCTAATAAAAAAGTGCCATATTCATTTCCATAATCTTTCTGTTCACTGGGTTCAAAAGAACCTGCCTGACCATCTACAAAAAAATAGAGAGTTCTCCAGTTCAAAATTAATTTGTGAAATGACATCTGTTAAAAGGATATCATTAATATACAGGACTTAAATGAACAATATTGAATTTTGACCATGACATCTCCAATGATAAAGTGAACTCATCAGTTTATTGTACAAAGGCTCATTGGTGTCCTCTTTTACCTATTTTTGTAAGTAGTCATAATTTTCACCAATGGGAATATACATCCGTCAAAATTTGATTTCACATACTGATATTCCAATTATATTCCATGTCTTTACAAACCATTAAATATTGAATTTAGCGGTAAATTTTAATTTGTAAGTATTACTTTGGAATCAGGCTTAGAAGAATTCTTCGAGGCTGGATATGCACTCCAGTAACAATTAAAGAATAACAGTTCTCTAAAATGAGGGACAATGTTTTGCTTGTAAACAGGTCTGGAAGAAAACTAAGATAATTAAAAAAAATTGGTATAGGAAAGTTCTTTCACTTGCTAGATGGTAGTCATTTTGAAAATGAACAAGCTCTCTTCCCTGTCGACGATGTATGTGAGTTACTACAACATGCTCTTCAAATTCCAAACATAATTTCTGCTTCCCCAATATTGAGGAATCTTCTCTCAAAGAAGTTCAGTAGTCCATACTGCCTTTAATAACTAGTTGCTTCTGCATTTAAGAAGATAAATTATTTCATTTTCCTTACAAAAGCATGTTCAATACTAAGCACCTAATTGGGAGGGGAAAAAAAATTCTGAGACCATCTATAAAAATAAATTCCTGAACTGATTAAGCATTTCACCTCTTTCCATTTTAGAACATGCTTAATACAACTTGTTCATCAATGTTTTCTTTAGACATTAGCGATATTAAAAAGAACAAGTGTCACAGATTGCAAATAACCAGATTGCTGGTGTTTTACTAAACTTAAATGCAGTTAAAAACAATAAAGTTAAAGAAATTCAGAAGACCCTAAGTCAGTTTCTTGAATCTGGGAATCAGAAATGCCTGAAAGTTTTTGGAAGAACAAATGTAGTCAAGTAAGGAAAAAAATCTGTATCAATCTTCCATTAAACATTTTAATTATCCTTGGTTTCTGTCTGTTGCATTATCCCTTTTCCTAAAGACTGGCCCGTGGCTTATTTTTGTGGGACCATTTGTTTTGAGTGAAATTTGAGTCTTTTGCAAATACTGATTTGATTTTGGATCCTCTGCACAGCACCAAAGTTTAGGGAAGGGAAATCTTAACACACACACACACACACACACACACACACACACACACACACACACACACACACACACACGGTCTTTGAGTGACCTATTTCCTGACCCCCTCTTTTTGTGATAATAAAAAGAGAAACTGCCTGTCACATCAGGTAAAACTACAGCTAGAATACAGCTGCTAGATAACCAGTTTGGTTCAAATGAAACCACGGGTTTGGGAGAAAGGAATTTATACTTTCTGTTAATAGATCCCAAGTGGGACTTGAAACAAATTTAATATTCTATGCCTGTCACTGGACTTGTCCCCAACCATTAGTCAATATTCTGAAGCCCTCTTTTGTATTCTTTAAGGTCCTGGAGTTTTCATCTCCCTTAACTTTCTTGTACTGCATTTCTGCAGACCATAAGGTTTCCGGAGCCACGTGACTTCAGTAGATGGTCCAATTTTCTCTTCCAAGAATGATTCAAACAGTTTTGTTCTGGGTACCTATCAAAGATATTTCTTAGTACAATGGAACAGTCTTTTAATCCAATTTAGAATCCAAGGAATGCTAATATGCCCAGTTAGCTAAAAAGTCAATCTTCTAATAAGACCATCTCATTGCCAATTGCTTAGTTGTTTTTATTGCAGAGGCAAATAAGCTTCTGATGGAAGAATTTCATGTAATTTCTCTTGTTCAAATAACCTTTGAGTTCTTGACCTTCATGTAATTATAACTTGTTTATATACATATTTGAAGATGATAATAGAACTGTGAAATAGCAGTACTTAAAGGTTCTGAAGATAACCATCTTCTAGTTTTTACTTAGTAAACAGTCTAATAGGCATAACAGTCTGGCCTAAAGACCTTGAAATCTAATTTGAGACAACGTGCTGAGTAAATAAGTCAGTGATAGAAGTGCTGAGACAGAATGACATCAAATTGGACTTCAAAAACTAGACACCATCAAAGAGAAAAAAATAGAGAAATCGCAAAATCACTATGTATTTTTAAATGTAATATTCTACAGAATCTGATGCTTTTCTGACATAAATATTGATTTTCGGAGCTCTATCCAGTTTTGATTGTTCACTGTGTAATTTATATTTCCTTATTATGGCCTTCTGCTAGGACAGCATTTACTGATGTTCTACAATAGTAACTGCATTACAACAATATAATTCCCGCTACATCATTTCACGGAACTCTTTTTTTTATTAAATTGATAATATTTAAGGCACAAATAATTTTCTTTCTAAGTAACAAAATAACCTATTATGTCTGTTAGGGACTTCACCCATTACTGGATAGATTCTTCTTCATAAAGGCCAGTCTAGCATCATGTAGGCGTTTTGGAAGCATTGTAGTTGTATAATGGAGAATGTAATAGATCGCCTGGGGTTGTAGATGTGTGCAACAATGTTTAGTTAGAAACCATATTGAAAAAAATAGAAAAGGTTATACTGCCAGGTACTTTACCTTATTGCCTCAGCTACAGTCCTATGAAGGTTTACCTAAAAGGAAGTCCCTCTGAATTTATCATGATCTACTACTAAGTGAATCAGTGGTACATGAGTACATCAGCTTCCTACACTTTTAGAAACTGAAATATGCAGCTTCATTGTGCATTACTACATGTTCATTTCCCCCTCAATTGTGATTATTGCATTGCTATGTGTAGACCCTTTTTGGTGCTTTTATTTTCAATTTTATTTAAAATTGTAAATGGAGAGGATGCTTGCAAGGAAGAAAATGCTCTGAGCTTTGTAAAATAGTAAAGTGAAATTGTTTTATTCGTATCTCTTGCTATTAGGATGTAGTTTCGAGGCTTAATGACTTACCAGGCAAGACATTCTATTTAATATAGAGGATTTTTTTTATGAAATCAAAGACTTGGAAATATTTTAGCACGGTCAAATGATATAATAATAATAATAATAATAATAATAATAATAATAATAATAATAATAATAATAATAATAATAATAATAATAATAATAATAATAATCTATATAAATAAAAATGTAAATGTTCGTTTGTTCAAAATCTTAAATCTCTGAAAGTTCTTCGCCGATTGCTTTGAAATTTTGACACAACATTGCATTCGAATACGCTCGTGTTTTTATATACCTACTATTATATAGATGTCACACCTGTGACAGGTAAAACATGTTTTTTAAAAAAACAGTGCCATCTGCTGGACGTAAAAGCAACACACGCTACGATTTTACTTTTTCTTTTCCATTTAACCAGACTGAGCCACAGCAACGTGTGGCCGGGTACAGCTAGTAATAAGAATAAGAATAATAAGAATAATCAGAATAATCAGAATAGAGCTGGAAGGGACCTTGGAGGTCTTCTAGTCCAGCCCCCTGCTCAAGAAGGAGTCCCTATATCATTTCAGACAAGTGACTGTCCAGTCTCTTCTTAAAAGCCTCAACTGATGAAGCACCCACAATGTCTGAAAACAAGCTGTTCCACTGGTTAATTGTCCTCACTGTTAGGAAGTTTCTCCTTAATTCCAGGTTGCTTCTCTCCTTGACTAGTTTCCATCTGTTTCTTTTCTTGTCTTCTGGTGCTTTGGAAAATAAATTGACTCCCTCCTCCTTGTGGCAGCCTCTCAAATACTGGAACACTGCTATCATGTCCCCCTAGTCCTTCTTTTCTCTAGACTGGCCACTTCTAAATCCTGCAACCGTTCTTCATATGTTTTAGTCTCCAGGCCTTTAAGCATCTTAGTTGCTCTTCTCTGCACTTTTTTTTTCCAAAGTCTCAACCAAAACTGGATGCAGTATTCCAGATGTGGCCTTACAAAGGCTTTATAAAGCGGTAGAAATACTTCACGTGATTTTGATTCTATGCCTCTGTTTATACAACCAAGGATTGTATTAGCTTTTTTGGCTGCTGCTGACTCATGTTTAAGTGATTGTCCACTAGAATTCCAAGGACTCTCCCACAGTTACTGTTTTTGAGCCATGTTTCACCTAATCTGTACTTGTACCTTTGGTTTTTCCTGCCCAGGTGTAAAACCTTGCTTTTCTCCACATTAAATATCACTTTTCTGGATAGGGCTGCTGTTCCACTTTAGAAGTTTTTCTGCAGAATTTAGGTTACCTGTGTATTCCAAGATAGACAGAGACATGCAATAATTGATAAAGAAACTTGTGAACTAATGGCAAGATGTATAAGCATAAGCATAAACCTGTGAACTAATGGCAAGATGTATAAGCATCTAACAAAACTCAATATAAAAAGGAAAGTAAGAACTCTATATGATAATCCATTTGCTCCAAAAAATATGAAGCAACTTTTTTTGGCTTCAAATCATTTCTAATTGAAGATTTTTGGCTATGTTGTTCACCACATCATTAATTTTTGGTAAATCTTAAGAACCATGGATATGGAAAAGCAAATTTTGATCAAAGACCTGAAACTGATAACTAGATGCTAATGACTTCAGTATGGGTGGTGGTGGAAAAGAGTTTTATGTTCCTGAAATAAGCAAGTATATCTTAATGATTTGCAAAACCTGATTGAATTTGCATGCTTTTTCACTCTTCAGAATGAACAAGAACAGGGGTAGGCAACCTTGGCTCTTTTATGACTCGTGGGCTCCGGAATTCTGGGAGTTGAAGTCCACGAGTCATAAAAGAGCCAAGGTTGCCTACCCCTGAACTAGAATGTTATAATGGGATGAAAAATTGTGTCCCATGATATTTGGTCATTGACCTTCACATTAAAGAGCAGCTATTTCCAGCTTTATTGCAGATTCATTGTTAGTTATAGCAAAATAAAGTATCTTTTTTAAATATATATTTTAGATCCATTTTATCTTGGATGGATATTTAGTATTAGATAATTAACACACACACACACACAAATAATAATCAGGCTTTCTGCTTCCTTAATTATTGTGTATTAATAAAAGATGCTTACCTTGATCTGGAGGCATCCTTAGGTTCATTTTTTGTCAAAATAGTGAAAAGAGTATTGTAGCCCAAGATTTCTCCCCTTTAAGCAGACTTGCAATGTCACATGTGTATATATAAACAAACAGGACTTGTAGTATATTTATAGTGTCTGGTTGAACTTTGGGCCAGTCATTTTCTCTTAGTTCAATCCACCTCACAGGTTGTTACTGTATACAAAATACAGGTAATCCTTGACATACAACAGCTCATTTAGTGACCATTCAAAGTTACAATGCTTCTGAAAAAAGTGACTTATGACCATTTTTCCACACTTAGGACTGTTGCAGCATTCCCGTGGTCTCGTGATCAAAATTCAGATGCTCGGCAACTGGTTCATATTTATGACGGTCGCAGTATCCATGGGGGGGTCATGTGAACTCCTTTTGTGACCTTCTGACAAGCAAAGTCAATGGGGGGAAGCCAGATTCACTTAACAATCATGTCATTAACTTAACAACTGCAGTGATTGACTTAACAACTCTGGCAAGAGAGGTCTTAAAATGGGGTAAAATCGACTGAACAACTGCCATAGCAATAGAAATTTCTGGCGTGGTTGTAATTGTAAGTTGAGGATTACCTGTTGGAGGAGGAAGGTGTATTGACATATGGAGTTGTGGTGATGAAGTGGTTAGAATGCAGCATTGAAGGCTAATTCAGCTCACATTGCCAGGAGTTTGATTCTCACTGGCACAAGGTTGACTCAGCCGTCCATCCTTCCAAAGTCGGTAAAATGAGAACCCAGATTGTTGTGGGCTATGTGCTGACTCTGTAAACCGCTTAGAGAGGGCTGTAAAAGCACTGTGAAATGGTATGTAAGTCTAAGTGCTATTGCTATATGGATCAGTTTCCGTTAGAAATTAGTTATGAGAGTGATGACTATCCCTAATCACTATGCATTAAAATAGAGCTAAATAAGTAAACAATAAATGAAGCTATCATTCAAGATTTTTCTTCTCCCCTATACTATATTTTTAAAACAGAATTCCCAATTTAGTCTGTGTTTTCTTGACACAATTTGCCACATAATGCCATCATGCCTTATTTTTCATAGCAATAGAACAGGCTGAGATTATTTTAACTCTTCCTGATCATTCTTGGGAGAAGTACATCAACAGGAAATAAGTATATAACAATATAACGAATAAAATTTTTCATATTCGTAGAGGTCTAAAACGTAATGAATAAATAAGACCTCTCTAGATTTCCCAGAGGAGACGTATTTACATATAAGTTTTGAATCTCCCAAACTCCTACTCCTAGGATTCACTGCAAGCATTATTATTCTGCTCCCCTTCTCTACTATTAAATTTTTTATTTGAATGCCTGAAGAGGATTCCCATGTGATTATTTAATTCCATTAATTTCCTGACTCTTTGGTGCTTGGTTTGTAGTCTTTAAGTACAACAACATTTACTTCCCTTTTCATGGGAATATTCCTTTCTGAAAGAGGTCATGTTTGTAAGAAATTTGATGTTAAAAGAATACAGGGTCATTCTCGTTAAAGGTGCTGGGAGAAAAAGGTCATCCTGCAGTTTTAATATAACCAAACACTAATGCATTTTTCTCAAGGCATCACATTTAATCACTAATAAATTGTAAAACATGTTTAACTGGACCTTATTAATTAATCTAAGGGGCAAACAGAGCATTCCCATGAGGAAGAAGTAGTGCTGGTATTAATTTAAGGAAAAGTTCAGCAAAATTGTTCAGAATGAAGGATTGCCAAACATTTCTCATGTATATTTGCTGCATATATATGGCTGAAGTTGTAATCTTCTTCAAATTAGATTTCATGCCAGACATTGTAGCATGCTTAATTGATCTTTGAAATATAAATCAAGAGGTTAGTTGCCCAATTTAATTATTGTGGAAAACTACATTGAAGGTCAAATGGGGCAGTGTGAGAAAGTGTATGTAAACATGAAATACACATTTTTACTTAGCTCTTGCATGATGATGCTGTAATAGCAGTTTTATCATGTTCAACCCTGTAGGTTTGGATTCTAACCATTCTAACGCAACAGAATTGGGTCAGTTACTTTAAAAAAATGCACAAATAAGGTGCCCAGGGCAAAGAACTAGGGAAGAACGTGTATTTCAATACCAAAAAGAAAAGCTCTAAATAATTCTCAAACTACCAGACAATTAATCTCACTGGCTCAAGATTTTGTAATTCAGATTACAACAGTATATGGAATGAGTACTGTGTATATACAAGCTGGTTTCTGAAGAGGTTCAGGTCTGTAAAATCACACTGCTAACATGCAGTGGTTAGTGAGAGTTTAAAAAAAGGATGTCTGTTTTAGCAATTATAGAATGGGTTTTGACTGTGCAGACCAGGGCAAATTAAAAAAAAAAAAACAATGACTCAACTAGTCCACATAAACCTGTTGAACAGTTTATATGATGACCTGGATGTTAGATAGAATGGAATATACAACTAAATGGCTCAAAATCGGAAACAAGTGTGCTACAGTTGTATCCATCTCCTGTATATAACATATATGCTGAATATCATGGGAAATGCTGGACTAGAAGAAAGAAATACAAACTGGATTGAACATTAATAGGAGATACACCAGCAACCTCATATTGGAAGATGATAATACTGTAATCTCTTCCTGAATGTGAAAGAAGAGACTGAATACGAAACACATATGCACAAGCAAAAAAGAATGTCAATAGGCAATATCAGCCCAATGCGGATAGATAAAGAAGAATTGAAATAATACCTTCAATAAGAGTTGAAGATAATCCTAGGCTTAAATATTCATTAAGGGTGGTGTTTACAACTATGAGGTAAAGAAATGTCTGCTTCCTGAGAAAAAGAAGGCAGATATAGGCAAAATTTTAAGGATCAGAAACAACAGAGCTACATATTGTCAAGTTTCCCTATTTGTAACATGTGTTTGTGAAAGCTGAACTATTAGAAAGACTGAGTGAAGAAACAATGTCTTTGAATGGTCAGATTGGGGGAAATTGTCAAAATGTCTTAGACCACAAGAAGAACAAATAATTCAATACAAGGTAACACGAAACCAGACTGCTCCCTGAAATGATGCACGATGAAGCTGCAATTTAAATATTTTGGACTTATACTATGAAAGAAAGAATGATTGGAAGAAAGCTTGATACTTGGAAAGATGAAAGACCATCAAAAAATATGAAAGGAAGATAGTTTGCTAGAGACTATTACTGACCACACAAAGATGAATTTACGAAACCTCTAAGACAGACATGTCAAACACAAGGCCCGGGAATTGAATGCAGCCCACGAAGTGGTTTCATGTGGCCCGCAAAGCCATCCTGGAAACAGTGAGGGAACGGCCCCCTCTGCCTTGGCCCTGGCCCAGGCCAGCTGGGAGCCAATGTACAATTTTGTGGTAACCATCTATGCTGAAACGTATTCAGTCTTAGCTCCATAAGCCCCCCCCCCCATGCATGGCCTGAGAGGAACAGTGAGGCTCCTCCAGTGGACCATGCCTTGGCACTTGCCCTGGTCCACCATCATTCTTATTTACAAAATTGCCTCAGAGCTCTCAAAAAGCATTCTGAAAAGCCTGGGTGACTGCAGCATAATATTTTATTTGGAAATATACCCACCAGCCTGGGAGGTGAAAAAAGACAAACCATAAATGTAGGTTGTATGATACAGAGCATCCTGAGGGACTTAGGGTAGAGCTGGAGGAACAATTTCACTAATATGCTTTCTAAAAAGTGAATGTTTTGTGATTGCTGTGTTTACCATGTCTTGTACAACTAAGCATATCTCCCATATCTTCACAACATGCGTGCAACATTTCAAGTGTTATCATAGGATAGAAAGGTACAACTAATATACTGTCTCAGGTATGTATCATGAGTGCATATCAGACTGGGAATCAGTGCAGTGATATGCAGTTCATTAAATAGGACTGAAAACAGCTTTTCTCTCAAAATAGTCTTTCTCCTTTAGGATGTTTTTTTTTAATATGTGCCCACAGTGAATACATCTTTTCTTACCCATGCATTAAATCCTTTTTTATAGATTAGTTCTGTTTGCACATGAACTGGATTCTTGTTAGTATCTTGTGCAGTATCTTCCTGGCAGCATTGCAAGTTTTCATTATACATGTCTCTGGGTGTTTGAAGTTAAAAACAGAATAGAAACACAGTAAA
>NW_015386745.1:691675-700008 GCF_001527695.2 Protobothrops mucrosquamatus | reverse complement strand
ATAAATGATCGTTGTCTTTTAATTTTGCAGGAGAGGGAGATATAATATTTATAAAGGAACTGTAGTTTAGCACTACATTAAACTCAATTAATGTAGCCAGATTTTTTTATGAGCCAAATATTTTAGAAAAAGATACCTTTTGCTTTAATAAAATGGGGGTAGATATGTAAGAGAAGGTATTTGGATACTCTTAATGTATGTAAAAATGTGTGTGCATGGAAATACACCTCTTATATTATATTATTTTGAAAAAAGCTTATTTTTATTATACCGGCTGGTGAAATAACAGAGAACTATTTCCACTATTTTATTTTTCCTTAAATTTTCAAAAATACCTCATTTCTTTTTAGTCTGAAAATAACACTGTCTTTAAGTGATGCAAGTTATGCATCCAAATGTAGATATTTAACGAATCAGGAAAGGTTGCAAGGTTCCTCTCCCCACAGACAATGCCACTGATTTAATAAAGGATAACTTTTACTTCTACTTATTATTTTTTTAAAAAATCAAAGATGAATATAAAGAAATATTGAAAGCTTCTACTCACCATTTTACACTGTTCGTCATTGCAGATGACTAAAACTTACTCAAATAGTACTTCTTTGGTGTTTCTGGAAGAAGGAAGTCTATTCCTATCATGCCTTACTCCCCCTCCCCCTTTTAAGTAGATATGACAGATGCTGATTCTGTGACCTTTTCTATTGTGTTTGATCTCATCCTGATCAACAAGTAATATTAAACGAACTTCTGCATCCAGTTGGATATTATCTGTCCAAATTAGCCTTGCAAAAATAATATATATATGGAATCCAAGTCCACTCTCTGAAATAAGCCTTCTTTTAGGACATTTCTCTTCTTTAAACTTATAGATAAAGGCATTCTGGCTGTCAGCATTCTTTTCATCCACATTTAGTGCAAATCCTCGGAGTGAAGCTGGGTAGTTTAACCATTAAAAAAATCGATGTTTGTGTCAAGCAGCTACACCTTTATATTACTGACAGACAACATGTAGCTTGGGACATTTTTGAGGACCTCCAAAGCCCTGTTTGATTACCGATTTCGAAGATTGGCACTATTTAGAGATAGAAAGCACATACCAGAAGCCTTTAAAATATATCTCTAAAAACAAACAGGTAAAATACAGCTATCTTTCCCAAAAGGGACAGTAACAAGCCCTACACACTTTACATCATTGCCTGATCAGTGTTGCCCATTAGATGTTTAGCATGTAGGAGACTCAATATATATGCCTTTTATAGTGTACATTAAAAGTAGAGGCATTTAGTCAGGGGCAGTAACAGTTTGGGATCTAGTGCACTGTATACTCACATGTACATCTTTTTTCCCTTTGCCTCATATATAATTATGTAGTGCTATATGATATTAATATTGTCTTGGTGTTGTGAAGTTTTTCATTCTCTTGGTATGACTGAAGCTCCACCGGCTCATAGTAGCTGAATACTTTATTGGGTTAGATGAACCTGTGGACTGACACAATATAATTCTTTTTGGTAGAAGGAGATAATTGTAAACCCCAGTCTGCATTTCGGTTTTATTCAGGCCTTAAATTTGTCTCTAAGAATCAACCTATTGTCCTTAAATATCCTCAGTTTTAAATCTGTTTCCGCCTTTCCCCATTAATTTTTCTGACTTTCTTTTCTGAAAACAGCACTTAAGAACATTACAATGTTCTCATGATTATATGAGCAGGGTCCTCTTCTGTGTGGTCAAAACTCTCAAATATTACTATCTCTTTTTAAGCCAATCCTTTCTTTTTACTGTCTTTTCATCTAAAGTTCTCCCAAAGGAAAAAAAGTTTAGTTTGTTTACCACTTTATTTTCCTGTTAACAAGCAAGCTCTCCTAGAAACAATGGACGTAGTTATGTTCTAGTTGGAACTATGCCTGTCTATCCATCCTATAATTTCAACCTTCTTTCTGGTATATTTACCAAACAATTTGGCTGCTGATATTTGAAAATGATATTAAAAATTTGTACATAAATTTTCTTTCTCAGCACAGAATAGAAGAATATTATGTAGAATAAATGCAAGGATTTCATCCGTATCTTGTTGAATAATCAAAAAATATCAGTGGGAGAGAGAAGAGGCATAATTTTCTCTGCTATAATGTATAATTCATAATTATCTGCATCCCATCTCAATGAAAGTCATTCCTTTCAACTGTTCAAAGTAGTTTTGTAAATCCAGACACTCTGTCCTAGTGACCTGATCTAGTAAAACAAATTTAAACTGCACCTCCTTTAATGTCACTACTTCTCATGCCCTCCAAATATACCTTAAAATTCTTTTGTAGCAGAACTGGAATTCATTTAAGAGGAGGACATAGACAATAGTGTGCAGCACTGAAGAATTCAGCAGTCTGTGTAACAGCACATTCTGTATTCTGTTTAAACCACTGTTTTAATATGCAGTGCTTGCAGTTTTCTACCTCTGTGTTCTTATTTAAAACACAGGAGCCTGTCAGCAAATAAAAACTTAATGCCAAAGTTTTTGTGACATGCAAGAGATGGGGGGGTGAGGGAAATGGAGGGTTGCCTTGGAAGTCAGTGCTTCTTAAAGTGTTTCCCATAGACTCTTCAAAGCAGTCTTTAAGAAATTCCTGTTTGAAATTTAGAGAGTAGAACTATCAGAATGTCACATCATACATGTTGGAACTCGTGTGTCCAATACTGAGATCTTTCCCAAAGAGCAGAACATGCACTGAATTTCAATAAATTAAGAGAAGAGCTTAGTAACAAAAGCCATCTGAATTCTTGACTACCAGTTCTATTTATAATAGAATGTTCAGAACTCCCATTTTATCAGTCAAATGAAATAAACAGGTACATTCAGAGACAGTAACTTTGGGATATATACAGAATTTCCATGAAGTATTGACCTTATCTTGGAAGCTCAGTTGGGTTTTCCTTGTTAGAAGCTGGATTGGGGACACATTGGAATTCCAAGACTGTGTGCTGGACTGGGAAATTGAGAAAAAAAACATTCAGATGAAGGACATAACAAATGATTTCATTAATATTACCAAGAAACCTAGACAGATGCAATCATGTTATTCAGTTTTGACTAAGTCTAAAGGATATATTTACCTATACCTTATCTTCTCCATGAAGATGTCTTTTTGAATTAGTGACAAACATGCAAAGAAATTGGGTGACACTTTCTCTGCACCACCCAGGATTTTCTCTTGTTCCTGGAATCTTTAAGCTTATTGCTCCTCTTTTGCAGGAATACAGTGTAAGGCTACCATATTAGAAAAATCCACATGACCACTAGAGCAATGGTCCCCAACCCTTTTGACTTTGCGGAGGAGTGGCGGCCGCTGTTGTGATTCCGTGCCAGCCTGTGTTCCCAACAGCTGAGTCCTGGGGAATCTGAGGAGGAGGTGGAGGAGGCATTTGGAGGGCCATCAGGGTCAGAGGGAGGCTCTGATGAATTACAAGACTCATGGTCTGATGAAGAGCCTGGCCCCTCCAGTCATGTTATGGATGAAGCTCAGCTGTGTGGGGAGAGTGAATCGGATTTGGAGGATTCACAGCTGATGGACATGATTGATGCTCGTAGACGCAGGCAATTAGCTAGAGCAGATCAGCAGCAGTCAATACAACAACTCCAGGGGAGGAGGAGAAGGCATTGAGAAGCCACACCTTGGGACTGCTTTATAAAAAGGGAAGGTGTGGGAGGTGCTGGTTGCTGAAGGCAACCTTTTGTAAAGAACTTCCAAAGTTCATGGTCTGTTTTGTTTTATCAGTGAATTTCTTGTTTAAACTTCTGCTCTGTTTGCTTTTGTAAGCAATTATCTGTTAGGAAAGTATTCTGTGTTTTTTGTTTTGGAGAAAAACTTATCAGGACTATTTTGGAAATAAAAAGAGGTTGGTTTTCCCAGCCTACTGTTTAAGAGGGGTTTGTTCTTGTGACGTAAGAAGGATGGACATAGGCTGGGAAAGAACAGCTGTGGTGGTAGGAGAGAGGGGATGGTTCTGTGTGTGCAGTGGGTGAGAACACTCGAACACTCAAACACATAACTCTCACAACTTAAGCTGCGTGAGCGTGCTCACCTGCCAGTTGCATGGGCCATTTCTGAACGGTTCGTAACCTGGGAGTTTAGTTTATTTAAATTTCTACCCCGCCCTTCTCCAAACGGACTCAGGGCGGCTTACAGCCATTTAAAAACAAGTACATAATACAAAAATACTAAATTTAAAATGTAATTAAAATAGAATATTAATTTTTTGGCCTTTTCTTGTTAAAATTATTTTAAAACCAAATTAAGATAACCCTTAGGCCAGTCCTGCTAGCTTAAATAGCCATGTCTTGAGGGCGCGGCGGAAGGAGGGGAGATCCGGAAAGTGGGTCTAGAGACCCCCATCAAGCAAGGTATCCCACCCCCGAGGGTGGCTCTTCCGGGAGGGGGACCCCCAGCGGTCGGCCGTGACAGACCGACTCGGCACCCTGAGGAGACCCTCTCTGTGGGAGCGTATCGGCCGATGAGAGGTAATCTGAGGCAGAAGGCGGTCTCGGAGATAACCAGGTCCGATGCCATGGAGAGGTTGGGGACCCCTGCACTAGATGACAGCAAAAAGATTTGTGGAAAATAGAGTCACATAACATTGTTATTAACTCAGTGCTGTCTACATGGTCATATGAATTTTTGCAGCCTAAATATGATAACCTAACAAAATTGATAGTTTACTAAAGCATTAAGAAAAAACATTACAAAATATACATATATGCACTTTATCACCATGCAGTATGACTTGTCTGGTATGGTTTAATTCTCCATTAACGAATGCTTTTCTCAGATGCTTTTCTCCACTAAATGAAATATTAGGCTTACTGTCCTTCTTCTCCCAAATTTTGCCTGGTTCCTACTTGTCGTTTGAATGTTACATAAACCCTTTATTTTAAATATATTTGCTACTTTTAGTTTTATTCTATATTACAGCTGCAATGATTTCATTTTATATTTCTAATTACTTCTTATAAACTATTTAATGATGCTGCTATACGTTTGTCTACAAATATATGTTAGAAGATGACTAAACAAATAATTTTTAAAGCAATGACATTGAGGAATGGTAGATGGCTAAAGTTAACTAAATATCAATAAGTCTTGCAATCTTGTACATGCCTAACCTGTGCTATGCTTGTGTAGTGCTGAAGTATGTTGTATTTCACTGTATACACTAAAAGTAACAACAAAAGAAGGATTGGAACTCTACGAATTTCTCTTTCTTGAGTCTATGTAGGCCACCTCTCTGAATGGATAATCTGCATAATCATCTTCATATCTAGTTTGTCTGAAACATACTTGAGAATTTTGAGTTATCTTTGTTCTGAGAGGTCCTTGGTGCTCTCTAAGTTTGGTTGTTTTCTTGCAGACTTTTTATTACCCAGACTAAGTAACTTCATCATGACTAGTACTGATGAAGTTACCTAGTTTAGGTAATGAAACATCTGCAAGAAAACAATCATTTCAACCCTAAGCTACAAATATTTTCCTTTATTTCTTTGTTCTACTTTAGTTTCATCTGATTTGTGAGCATCCAATAGCACATATGTTCTTCTTGGGTGGGAAAGGTCTTGGAGGTGACATTCTTACTAGTTAGAAATTCTGGGTTCCTCTCCATAGAGATTCTTGGAACAGCAAAGCTTCAAGCTTAATATCACTGAAACGTAGACCAACTCCAATTTTTGATTTAGCCTGAAGACTCATTTGGAAGTTATTCCTTTTGGTTACACTTGAATCATCTTGTTAAATAACTTCAGCCATTACTTACAATCAATATTCTTTTGACAAGAATCATTAGTACAAAAATAAATGATGTACAATGTTGTTGTTTTTTTAAGTTGCAGCCAGAATTTTTCCCTAGAGACAGAAAATCCTAATACCATTAAATGAATGCCAGTTCTTTTTTTAAAGGGAAAATTAAATTTGATAGTTTTAAGCTATAAATAGGGAAATAAAAGCATGTCTTATATCTTGGAAACCTATGTTCTTTGCTCAGAATATAAAAGTTAAAACCATGATAATAATCTGAACATAGTTTGGTAAAACTTTGAAAATACCTAGAACAATTTAGAGATTTCCTAGAATGGCTTTTGTTTTACATGAAGGTAAATACGTGCCAAGTAGCTAATATACCAAATAAAATAACATTTTAATATTTCACTTTCTAGTTTAAAACCATAGTTGTCAATATACCTCTCTCTTCTTTTTTCTCTTTTACTCTATCTTTGTTATTTTGAATAAATATTTAGATGTTGTTTACAGGTTTACAAATATAGAGGTTATATCCCATACTATCTATAGAATGAATTTTGAATTATTTGTAGGATTGTACAAGAAGCCAATTATCATAAGAGAAATTGTAAAGAAACATGTGGATGATGGATTCTGTTGGTATAATGAACTAATTTCAAATCCTTGTCAATCACGACTGAAAGCAATAACCATATGAAATTACTTATTTCAATGGTGATGATGATGATACTTAAAACATCTTACTTTACTTGATTGGACATAGGTTTTTGAGTTAAATCATTTGCTACTTTGAAGTATCTTGGACTCTCTTTTTAATTGGTAGAGCTTTAAAGAACATAAATCAAATAATTACTCAGTAGCTGCTCAGTCTCTGAGAGTGTAATAAATAAGTGGGTCTGAATTAAGAGTCAATGGTGCAGCCAGTAATTAAAGGGTTCTTTTCCTGTTGGCCACATGTGCCTAATCACAGTCATGAACCTTGTATTATTGTCTAGACTATGAGTTCTGCATTGCAAAGTACCTGTTCCTCAGATAGTAATTTAATTACTGCATTAGTGCCCTATAGTTTACAGTACCGGTTATTTCAAAGGGAGGTTATGACTTGGGACTGATCATTGGTTTGACCTGCAACAGAGTCATGCAAAAATTGAAGTTTCATCTGTTTGTTTAATTATTTCATTGGCAGAGATAGGTTACAAGGATAGACTACAACTTATATTGATCAATACAAATAGAGTAAAATAAAATTTAAAAAATCACTTGTCCCCCATATCGTCAACCATGTTCTGGGCTTCGGAATATCTTGACAGCTTAATAAAAAAGTGTATCTACTAAATATAGTTCTGTTAATTCATTCTTGGATGTATTTATTGGCAGTATTCATTCCCTTTAAGGTAAATTTGGTTCCCACCGTGGCTATTGATCGATAACATTTAATTTTAGAGATGGATAGTCCTTTTGCCCTGCACTCTTTCAATCTTTACTTCAGTCTTCAGATTTTTATGAGACAAAAATATTGTGAGATGTGTGAACATTTATTGCATGCTGTCACATATAATTGCACTTGACAGGGGACAAACATGGCAAAAATGTGCCCCAGAAAAGAGCAAAACAATATTCCTCTGCCATATTTAAATAGAAATAGTGGAATAGTTCACTAGACAGGAATAATTATACTGACTTAAGGTTCTGCCAAGTAGTCAGGTTTACTTTTAGCATGAATCTTGTTTTTTTTTTCTCCCATTTTGGCAGTTACCAAAGCCTGAAATTAACGAAGCCTTCAGTCCTCTGGTTGAAATTAAATATCATCTAGTGGGTGATGAGCAACATGATTTCAAATCAAGTTTGGCTTCCTATAGTTCTCTTAAATTTAACATTATAGGACAAGGGAGTGAAATAAAACAGATGTTGATGTATCCAGCAATAATATACAAGTATTTCCAGGTTAAACAAAGAAAAAAGAAACACTAAACATGCCACTACAAAATATACTCAGAATTTGTCTGAAAAACAAAGATGCCCAAATAACCTAAAGTAATAAAGGAATTAGATGAATAAGGCCTTAGCTGCCATTGAGCTGTCACCATGTATCTTTTGGCCATTTCCAATGTTAAACACACACACACACACACACACACACACACACACACACACAATTTCTAAGTGTTGGGCTGAAATTTATTTGCTGGCAAAAGAAAGCTTTGAATCAGAGTCTTGGCTGCATTTGGAAGCCAAGTCATAACTTGTTTGCCAGGATCTTGATATTCTCCTTGTCTCCTTACACCAGCTGCCTTTGGAAAGGGAGGTTTAGTTCCATTTTAAACTGAGTCTTGGAGTGGTTTGTTTCTGCTTGTCCACTTGTAGTTCTAAAGTTGACCGGAGCTTCTTAAATTTGCTAGTAATACACTTACTAGTAATACTACATTTATTGAAATGTATCAACCCCCCAACTCCAGTGAACATAATGAGCACCATAAAAGAATTCTTGTTCATGGGCATTATAAATTATGGGTGTGTATTTGTCTGTGGCAATACGTATGTGTGCTGTTT
>NW_015386745.1:670932-691647 GCF_001527695.2 Protobothrops mucrosquamatus | reverse complement strand
GCTAGTAATACACTTACTAGTAATACTACATTTATTGAAATGTATCAACCCCCCAACTCCAGTGAACATAATGAGCACCATAAAAGAATTCTTGTTCATGGGCATTATAAATTATGGGTGTGTATTTGTCTGTGGCAATACGTATGTGTGCTGTTTTCATCTCCAGGTGTCATATGTCAAAACAAGACAAAATAGACCTAAACCAAAAATCTATGCAGGGCCTCCAGAACATACCATCTTCCATGCCAAGACATTTATAGGGCTTTAGGGAATCACAATTGATGTGTGTAGTAGTGACTAAATGTATTGAGGAAAAGGAAATGTGTTTCATTAACTGTGAGAAACTTCCATTATTTTTAGCATTTCAAAGCATTGGTTTTTCTTCTATCAGACAAAACTGTATTATAGCTCAAATTCTGCAATCTAAGAGTTGCATCGGGCCTCTACACTTCATCTTTAGTTTATCATTTATACTTTCCACAACAAAAGGAAAATCTGAGATTGCTGGCTGCAGCCTTTTTCTCAGAATTCTCTTAATTTACAGACTGCCTTTTTGAGGAGCGTGCTTGAACAAACTAAATGAATGATTTTTGGATAGTGGAAGTCTTATTTATTCCAATGGAATTTGTGGAAACGTGGCTCTAAAATTGTCACTAGATTAGCTATGGTGAAATTGGGACCTTTGATCAGCAGATGCTTAAGACTTTTAATGATTAGCTATAAGATTGTATTATTATTATTGATGTTATAGAGAACTAGCCTTTATAGCATCTTGTTTCCAGAAAAAAAATTAGATTGAGAGTGATGTCCTAAATCAGTGATGGCGAACCTTTTAGAGACCGAGTGCCCAAAAACTGACCCTGGCCCTGCTCTACACCCTGCCCTGCCCCTGCTCTGCCCCTACCTCGTCCCCCACCCCACCTGCCCGCAGGGCTACTCACTGCCTCCAGGGCCCACCGCAGATCACCCAGGTAGCCCAGCAGCGCCATGGCCACGCCCTCTGTGCCCCACAGCATCAACTGTGCGGGATGGGGCATGAGGGCAGAGTCTTGTTTACACTGCCTGGCTGCCATGTTCTTGGCTGCGCTGCTCCGTCTGGGCCACGCTCGGGGGCGACTCTCCTCCAGGGGGGCTGCTGGTGAGGGGGTCATGGGGGGAGGCAAGGCTGGGTCAATGGCACGTGTGCCCACAGAGAGGGCTCTGAGTGCCACCTTTGGCACGTGTGCCATAGGTTCACCACCATTGTCCTAAATTATGGTGGACCAAACTGTGTGAGAGTCGACTCTTAAAGTATTGTTTTGAACATGTGGATAATCTTTTTTTTTTTTAGTTTAATGTAATCTGTAACATAGGTTTTTCGTGAAGTGAGCTCTTGTTCCAAATATAACTGTGACAGTGATTTCAACAGACAGTGTGATGTACAATAGTGGTTAAATGCTGGTCTAGAAATTGGGAAACTGAGTTCTAGCCCTCCCTTAGATGTGAAAATCAGTGGATTGATTTTGGTTTTGTTGCTCTGTCTCAGCCCAATCTACCTCGCAGGATTATTGTGGGGGGGAAAGAGTTGGGAACTTTAAATCTATATACTACCTTAAGTTCATAAAAAAAATAAAGGGGGATAAAATTAAATGAAATAGACAAAAATAATACATAAGTGCTGTATTTGAAATGAGATAGAGTATGAAGTACACAACTACAGGTGGTCTTTAATTTACAACTGTTTGTTTAACAACCGTTCAAAGTTATGACCGTCTTGGGAAAAATGATTTATGACCTGTCCTCATACTTACATGCATCATACAACTGGAAATTCGGTGCCGATTGTGGTCATAAGTTGAGGACTACCTATATTTTCCATAGGTATTCAAGCCTATTCAATTTTAAGGGTAAATGCTAAACAAAATTCTTCCGGTGTTGCTGAGAATCTTTTAAAGTGTCACTTTATATCCTTTGCATTGCATTCTGGCAAAGGAGGGAACAGATTGCACTTCAAGTAATCTCATTTCATCCAGGTAAAACCTAAAGTTTTGGAGGATTGTTATTGCTATGTATTTCATTGGAATGATTAAAAAAAAAGCTTTGATTCCAGCCTTCCTTCAGTTTTTCCCCTGGTGCAGTGTAAAGAAGTGGCAAGCTATTAAACAGCAGGAGCATCCAGTTTCTGAGCAGATGCTTTGTAGACATAGTGTTTGTCTCTCTTGAAGGAATTTGTTCTGCACTAGCATAGCCTTTTGCATTTCAGAAGAAGAAGCAAACTGGCAACTTTTCTTTAATCAGATGAGGTATCTGAAGCCCTGTTGGAAGTAAATCTGACCAAGTGAATCCAACCAAGTATGCTTACAAACCAACATTACGAATTACATTACCATGTCTCCTGGTAACCAGCCAATGGCCCTTTTTCAGTTGCCCTTCCCTTGCTCAGGATGGATAGTTATCACAACCTGTTGGACTTTTGTATTGCTCAGCATTGAAGAATAGACTCATTTATTTACGTTTATTGGTCACTGAGCTCCAATGGACTCTGGAGTGGCCCCAATTATCCAGTGGGATGTAGAATTATGTCATCAATAATTTATGAACTAATAATTTACCAATAAGATTTAGCTGTGGATGATTGTAATGAATTGTGACGTCCATTCCTTGAAATGTTTATTGTACTACTTTTATGTATGTATAAATTATAAATTATTATAATTTTGTGTATTATTTTTTTTCTGATGGAGGAACTCAGCAGTTTGGGATTAGGGTTTATCAGTATGTGGATGATACTCAGTTGCATCTTTTCATCCTTAGCCAGTCAATTCCTGAATTGTCATCTCCTGCTTGAGGAGTAGGTGGCAATATTGTGCTCTTCCTGCACTAAGAGAACTAAGAGGTTTTCCTCACAGTCATTCATGCCTCAATCATGTTTTGGAATGAGATTTTCTTGATGTTACCTTTAAAAAACACATCTTGTTCAAACGACTGTGTCCATAGACAACTCTGTTGCATGAACTGTGTTGGGACACAATTTAAGAGGTTGATGATTATGCCCTAGTCTAGGACCTAACTATGTGAGAGACTATCTTTCTCTTGTAGTATCTACTCACTTTGGGTCCTGTTATTAAGCCAAAATCTTGTTCTGGGTCCAGGCAATTAAACAATGCCATTTAGAAGGACCAGGAAACAGTCCTGCCTTGAGGATTTTTTGTTTGGCTGCTTTGATCTGCTTAAAGTGAATTCTGAAAATGTGAGTTTCCTTTTAGGCCTTGGGTTGGGAATGTTGAGGATGAATTTTTTTTCATTTGTTGTCTTATGTGTGAGTTTATATCTCTATAACATAGATTTAAAAATATTTTTCAATTGTAAAGTCATTATTTTTGTTTGGGAATAATTAAATAATTATCATTTTTAAAAATTATTATTCCAATAATTAATTATTGGAAACAGAATGCAGAAACTTTCTATATCTTTATATAGAAGCGAACTGCAGTACCCTTTTCTGATTCAAACAATACAATAATAAAATACACGTATTATATCACTTGAAATTATTAAAATTATTAAACTCTTATGAGATAGTAAATGCAGGTTAGAACAAAATCGAGGGATGAAAGTATTAGTAGAACGTAAAAATCTTAGCTGTTTATTGGAAACTTAAAAGCTGATTCCATGCCTCTTGGAAAAGGGAACTTCCATGATTTTAGAGACACTTTCTTTTTTTAAACAAAGGTGCTTTGCATCCAATAGTTGCACTCTGGAAAATAGTAGCATGCGTGCAGAACTGTCTTGATATTCTACAGAGGGAAGGGCTCATTTTGGAAGGATGCAGTCTTCTGCTGTCCTGGCATCAGTTTATTTAGGGCTTTGAAGATAAAAGCCAGCACTTTGAACTATATCGAGAAATGAACTGGAAGTGAATCAAATCCTAATAAATAAAGTGGGCCAAATGAATTTCTGATGGTTTTTCTGACTCCCCCCTCCCTTTGCCTCGAATTAATAATAACCCATATGTTAGTGGTTACTTCTGTATTATCTAGGAAGGACCGCAACATTTACTGGAATGTCCTGATGTCTTTATAAACATCTCCAAAGGGTTTTTTTGGCAATAGTATAGTAAAAAATGTGATTTACTATTGTTTACTTCTGAACTGTTCTCCCTCCATTTCCCAGTGTAGCCTACAATCCTCAACTAATCAGCCAAAGCCACAGGTTCTCTCCAAAATTCACATATTGCTCTCTATTAAGTTTGATATCCCAGTTTTGGAACTGCCTTCTAAGCACAAATGGAGATATGTAAAAATGTGCTCAAGGACATATCTCATCAGTTTATGCTTAGGGGTACGTGTCTGCATGTTCTTTGAATATAAGAACATAACAATTTGAATTCTATGCATCCCACAGCATTTATTTAGAAACTCCTAATATGCTATGTTAAGTCATTTCTGATCCATCAGTGTAGAAATTGCCAGTAATGATGGCTGTAAATATCCTAGTGCCCAATTATCTCCAGATTTTTTTAAAAAAACAAGTAAAAATTAGGTTGGGCAGCAGCCAGCGCAGTCGTGCAAACTTTTCTCAAAAAGTTACAACTCCACTGCATTCAATGTGCTTAATCAAAATATAAAAAGCCAGTGAACTTTAATAGCTTCATATTCATTTGTTTTTTCCTTAGATAATTCTGTCAGTAATAGAATTTAAGATGTTTTTCTGTCCCCAAAGTATTTCAAATAGTGATTAAGATCTGCTCACAGATAAAATAAATGCTGAATTTTCTGTCAAATGCTGACCTATTTTTTATTTTCATTGAGCAATAACGTCTCAAACTTGCATTACATCAAGTTCATTTTCAAAAGTAGTAAATGAAATCACTCCCGAAAGCAGGTTAGCATGCAGACTAACTCCACTGCATATAAATGTAGATAAAATAATTTTGGAAGCTTCAGTGTTGGCAACTTGCTATTTTCTTTAATGTATTTTCTTTAAAAAATTCCAAATATTGAGCCCTCTGGTGGTTTGTAAGTATGTATTTGCCTGTCAGACTTTTTTTCTTCTTCTTCTAGTATTGTGCTTATTAAGAGAATAGTCATGATGGTAGTATGACTGTCTCTGCTGGGAAATTAGTATATCCCTTGTGCAGTTGGTTAGACTAGATGAACCAAGTGTTTGTTCCAGCAGGAACACTTATGAGTGTGTTAGATTCTCATAATAATTGGACCATAACAATGCCCAGCAAAAAAAGGTATAAATTGAGCAACTGAAATGTTATCCTAAAAGGATAATCCCAAAAAGAAAAAAGTCCTATACTAAAAATGAATCCACACAAAGGAGGAAGATGGGGCAGAACAATATCTATAAGCACACCTTCCAGTTTCTTTACTGGAGATTGTCAACTCCCACTGAAACCAGTTCTTGCTATTTTCCCACTTCCGACAAGAACACACAAATGCAAAATTGATAGTCAGAGGCCACATTCTGAAAAAGGTCCAGACAAAAAGTTCAGTGTTAATTTTAATAATGACTCTTGATTAAAATGACTTTTCCATAAAAGTATTATGGGTAAAAAAAAATTACCTGTAAAATATTTTTGCTTTTGTTAATTAGTTGATTTTTCCGCAGAGAGAGGCACAAAATGTGGGCATAAATTGCTTTTTGCACATTCCAAAAAGTACACAGAGACACATTTACAGGAATGCTTGCCTGCAATCACCTGCTTGGCTCTGCAAACGGCTATAACTGCAAAAGAAAGCTATTTCTAAAATGGCGATGCTCATGGGAATAAGTGTGTGCACCTTATTATGAAAACAGGGATCAATCCCCATTGTCTTCTGAATGAATTGACTTGTATCTCATTATTTACCTGTTGCTGGTCCTTCTTTTTCTCTTGTCAGGTTCCTACATGATAGTGGACTCTTCACACCACAGCCATGGAGAAAAGGCTCGACTTCAACTTCCTAACATGAAAGAGAACGATACCCACTGTATTGACTTCAGCTACCTTTTGTATAGTAAGAAAGGGACAAGCCCTGGGACTCTGAACATCTTGGTTAGGGTGAACAAAGGTCCTCTGGCGAACCCCATTTGGAACGTGACCGGCTCCACTGGCAAAGACTGGCTACGGGCAGAACTGGCTGTCAGCACCTTCTGGCCAAATGAATACCAGGTAAGCCAATAACAAAACAAGACAAAGAACGACGAAAAGTGTTTGTATCTACTATCTGCAGGTAAATTTCTTCACTTCCTGACCATGCATCCTTAAGATGCCATTAGAAAAGGAGGATCCTACTGCAGTGCAGAAGTAATGAGAGACTATCAATGAATGTTCCAGGTGTGTTATATCTTTCATTTCCCCCTCAGCATCTCTGAAAATGGACCGGAAGGAACAAAAGTATTTCCAAAGATTTAGGATGCGGCATTGATAAAAAAATATTCACTCATCAGTGTCTTAAATGGGTGGAAATAGATTGTGGATAGGGAAAAGAGAGAAGATGATACACTCATCTCAAGTAGGAATATGTCACATGGAAATTCTGATCAGTAAGAGAGATATTTTGCTAATAAGTTTTGGGAAAGCATTCACCCACCAGAGCCTTCTCCTCTATATTTCCTGCTGTTGTGGCTATTTGTTTATGCACACAACAAAGCAAATGCTAAGGGAAAATGAAATCTTTCCCATTTCTCTCCATCAAATGAAATGTAGGTCAGATGCATTTGTTTACACCAGCTTTTCATTACTGTAAGATGAACCGGCTCTAAGTGCCACCTAATGGAGTGCCTTTGGTAAGCCATATAATCTTGTACAGTTTCATGGCGAGAGAAAAGCTCCATCACCCTGAACTATTTTCTTGCTTTGTGAACAGGGTGTGCTTTCTTTCTTTCTCTCTCTCTCTCTCTCTCTCTCTTTCTTTTTGGCTGTTCTTTTGTAAGCACTTCCTTTCAACACATGAGGTCAACACAGCTGCTTAAAAGTACCAATTCCCTTCCCCCTGTGCAAAGCTGGTTTTAATGCTGTGTTTCACTACAGAATATAGCGTGAATGTCTCCTTTGTTTAGCTGCAATTCTCTCTGACAATTCTTCAGTTGACTAACTCTGCTGGTTGCATGTTAGCCTATTGAGAGTTTAGCAAACACTCGCATAATGTCACATGTGTTTAAGACAGGATTGACAGCTATGAATTTGCTTTTAAGGGCTTCACTTGAAAAGTAAAACAAAGGCATATTTACACCCAGAATAAATTTGATATTACAGGGAAGTAGAGCCTACCATAAATAAAGCAGACAAGCAGGCTTTTCTATGTATACATACATATACATATACATATACATCATTTAAAACAATTTGTAAGTAAGTAGTAAGTCAGAGCAACAGCTTCGCTATTCAGCTTCTTTAATGCTACTTTATATATGTAGCAAGTGAGAAAGCAAATATCACCCAGGTTACAATATCATTTTCCCCTCCTTCTTATCATCAAATTATTAACTTGTATAGTGAAATGTTAACTTACCACTGATGGTTATCTGCTAGAAAAAAATAAAGGCTTTTTTTCCCCCCCTGAAAAACAAGAGCCATCAAATTGACACATATGTGAATTTCTTGTTATCATCTGTCAGAGTTTGCTTTTATCAACTTCACCAAATAGAAAAGGATCCTGGTGGGAAATAATGAAATAAGTTTGCTAGAAATGTAAGGTCCTACATGAATGTAGTGGAGCTTGGAATGCCTCTCTTGGCAAAAAGTTTGATTGTAAAATGGCAGCCTGTGTTTTATAGAGGAAAGAACAATTTAATCTTTGTTGTTAACAGAATGGATTCCGGGTGGTCTGATAATATTAAGTATTTTGTTCAAAGGAGAAAATGTTTCATGTGATGAGAGTCATACCAGCTTCTTTTCGATGCAGAGCTAATCTATTTATTAATACTTGGGGCCATGCTAAAATGGTTTGTAGTGGCAGTGTGAAGCACTACAGGTGGAATGACTCTTGCATGACAATTCAATATATAGGGACTTAGTTTGCATGATTTTTCTTCCCTCTTCATTTGGTTGAGATGAAAAAAATAGACTCGCCCTGTTCTTCCCTTACACTGTTTTATTGCTGACAGTGGCCGAACCGTGTCTTTTATTCTCTCTTGAAGTCAGAATGAGTTCAACTCTGTTGAACTCAGATGTCTTTGCATTGCTTAAATCTGACACCGTAAACTCTGAAGAGCTAAGTATGAGATTTTTTTTTAATTGTGCGTGTGAAGCACACTTCTGAAAGGACTACCTTGCAAATGATCATTCTTCCCTGATGGTTGTTGGGATACGTCTTATTATGTTGTAATCAAGTTGGAGTGAGTGGTTAGTGTTTAAAAATCATTAAAAATACTTTATTAATGTTGTCCTGCTTAGTTTCAGGGCCAACCTATTTTGCACTGCATGTGCCTAATTCTTACAGCAAAACTTACCAATGCAGGTTGCAACATGGAGTTTTGTTTCTTAGCCAGCTTGTTACAGAACTAGACAATGATTTAACACTGAGAGAGAATGACTACCCGAAGATCACCCAATTGGTTTACTCTGCCAAGGGAAGCCTGAGTTTCCCCATTCACTGTCCAGTATCTTAACCATGGCACCATGCTGGCTCTCTAGAACAATGCTTTAATATAATAGATTAATTAATGCTTTATGAGTGTTTTGCATTGTAATGTGTGCCATGAGGTTAGCACAGGAGATTTGGAGATCAGTATAGCTTTAGAGCAATATATCACTTAGACTTTTATACCGCTCCATAGTGCTTTACAGCCCTCTCTAAGCAGTTTACAGAGTCAACATATTGCCCCCAACAATCTGGGTCCTCATTTTATCAACCTCAGAAGGATGGAAGGCTGAGTCAAACTTGAGCCAGTCAGGATCGAACTCCTGGCAGTGAGCTGAATTAGCCTGCAACACTGCATTCTAACCACTGTGCCAACACGGCTCTTTTATTTCTGCAACCTTCTTTTTATTGATATACAATTTTGCATGACGTTATTGATTATGTTATGATATCATTTTATCTATTTAGTTATTGTAATATGTCTTAATTTTAATTGTATATCACCCTAACCTGTGTGAAATAGGACAATATGAAAATATGATAAAATAAGTAAATAAGTTTACATTGGAGCGTGATCTTATTTTCTGTAACAAAACAGCCACAAATAGAACTGCTTTTGAGATGGCAAGTTGTAGCTGCTGTTGGTCTTGCCTCTGACAAAAAGATGGTAGAAACGTTCCTTTGAAACAGCTTTGTCAAATGACATAGTAGCCACTTTAGTGGAAAAACAGGTATCTAGTGAATTTCCGTTTGAAGGGAGATGTTCCAGAAGAGATACTCTGTATTGGCCAAGTGCCTTGTTGGTACAAAGCTCATTGCTCCTCTGCTTTAAAAAGTGCAGTACATTGTCTTGTCAAAGCAAATGATGTCCCTCTTGTTCTGCTAATAATTCTGCTCTGGTAATAAATAATACAGAAGAAATCCAGTTCAGGAAATTTTACACATGGCATCCTTAGATATACAATATTGCAACAAATTGGATTGGGTAGTAGGAAATAAGAGATGAATAAGGCCAATCTAGTCAGCCAGGACAATTTCCAGATGTAGATGATGGATGGGAACATGAGTTAGTAATATCAAGCATACACATTAAAATGAGAAAATTAAAGAGGATATGTGTACCAGCAAGATATGAACCGGAGGATGAAGGCTAAACAGAAAAGATATATCTCCTAAATTTCAGAATTGAAAGAGCAAAGTGTTTTCAGAACAAGCTATTATGATAGCCAGGGAAAGATGAAATCTTTGGGCAACAAGGACATATGAGAATTGATCAGGGATTGTGTGTGTGCAAAGCAAGGAAAAAGTTTTACCCACTTCCAAGTTATCAGTACAAATTAAAAATGAAAAAAAAACAAAACCTGACAAATTTAGCATTCTGATCTAAGTAGCCAAGTGGATAAGAGATAAGAGTATTAAAATGGTAGAATGTGGCCGACTGTGGATAAGATCATAGTTGTTGGTGATAAATGCTTTGGGTGAGAAAAGACCACCCCCCCTCCAAATCTCTCTATATAGATACATACATACATGCATATGCTTCATGCTGTTCCTTGCCCTCTGAAAGAAAAACTGCCAGCAATTCACAGTTCTTTAGCTATAACTTTTCTGTGAATAAGGACAAGTCAGTCTTCCTATGAAACATCCAAACTACTTGAGATCAGTTCATACTTGTGGTGGCAGACAGAAGCTTGTTTTAAGCTTCTTCAAATATAACCACAAGTACCATCAGGCAATACATAACTTCAACCTGCTGTCTGGCTTTACATAGTCTTCCTGGAAATAAGCATTACTTGGGAACACAGAAATAGATTCAAAACATGTATTTGTGTCATCTGGACTCCTAAGAATTCCAAAATCTCCACAATCCCTACTTGGATTTATAGTTTTTCTTCTTTGGAAAAGCTGATAATGCCAGGTGATAAATAGTATTCTCAAAAGCAGTTTGTGATAATGCCTTTTTGTTTGGAGTGTGGTTGTGGGAGGCTTAGCTGTCCATGAATCATAGCAGTTCTTTAGCTCTGAGTCAGCTTTCTGACCCTTTAGAAAACACAGACAGACTGTACTGAAAAACACATAGAATGTCTGGAGTGCTGCTCTACTTTTGAATTTTGTTTATAGTAAAGGTACGGTGCTGTAACTTCAGGGAGGGATTAAGTTTTCCCTTCCTTTGCATGAAGAACTTCCAGGCCAGTTCAGGGCATATCAGTATGTTAAATAAATAAAATCAGGAGCAGCATGATAATATAGGAGATAACCCATGCCCTGTTGCAGGGGTGTCAAACTCAATTTCATTGAGGACCGCATCAGCATTGCGGTTGCCCTTGGGGGGCTGTGTGGGTGTGGCCATGGTGGGTGTGGCCTACTGGGTGGGCGTGGATGGAGTGGGTGTGGCTTACTGTGGGCATGGCCACCTCTACATTGTTCGCGTCAAGGGTGCCTGTGGGGGCCTGGGCAGGAGTGGGATAGATCTGAGGGTCTCTGGCAGAAGGGGATGGGACCAGGGCAAGTGCCAAGGCATGGTCCACTGGAAGAGCCTTACTGTTCCTCTCAGGCCATGTGTGGGGGCTGAATGGTGGTGTGGGCTGCCCAGAGCCCTGGGCAGCAGAGGTCAAACGCCCAGCCTGGTCCTCGAGCACTTGCACCAAGCCCAGCCCCACTTCCCCAAGGAGGCGCCCAGCTACACTTATCTCCTCCTCAAAGCTGCTGCTGCTGTGCTTGCTCTCCTTAGCCAGGTTGCTCATGATGGGTAGGAGGGAAAAAAAAAAAAAAAAGGCAAACCACTTCTGAATCTTGTAAAAAACAAACAAACCTGCAAGGACCTACTGGGACAGTTATCATGAGTCAACATTGACTCAAAGGTGCGCACACATGCACGCACGCGCACAAACACACAGAATGGTAGAGAAAGCTTTCTAATAGAGCTGAAAAAAGGAAGAAAGAATGCTTTCTGAGACTATACGGAATGATACTTACAGTCCTTCCAGACAAAAATCCACTCTTGATAATCCCATTTTTTTCTGCATTTTAACCATACAGTTTCAAGAACAGAGACGTTTGTTCATAGTTTTATTGAAGATTGTATTATACAAATAAAACTAATAAAACTGCATGGGGAGAGAAATTTTATTCTTGTTGCTGTTATGTTTTGTTAAAGAAGTAAGAGATAGGAATGGTGGCAAATCTATTGCAGATAGCTAATAAATACAAATCAGTTGGTTCAGATGCCATATTGCTCAAAAGAAAATTGACTTCACATTTAAGATGGCACCCCAAAAGAAGGTAGAAAGAAACCATGAACAGTCAAAAGTCCCATTTGTTGTTCAAAGCAGATACATTTCTTCCCTCTCCACTTCTTCCTTTCCAATACCTTAAATAAATTTAGAATCTACATTTTTAAAAGTAGCATGGTCTGGGAACAAATGAAATTAATATTAATTGGATAAAAAGCTGCTGATTAGATTGTGAATAAATAAGATGCATGATTTAAATAATTAATTATCTTCATTTGTATATTCTCACATACACAAAAGGTAGAGAAGTATAGTATAAGTACATGCTCCTATACAGATTCCCTTCCCTCTTTCCAATTGGGGGGAAAAAAATGAAGAAAAGCAAATCAAAATAAATATGGGGAAAAAGAAACGAGGAGGAGAAGGAGAAGGATTCTTTATTGGCCAAGTGTGATTGGACACACAAGGAATTTTGTCTCCCGTTTATAAGCTCTCCGTGTATATATAAAGACCAAAGTAATATAATTATAAGATACCAATAGGAGAAGGTAATAGGAAAGATGAGAAGAATAATAGTAATACAGCTCTACTATATGGGTAAATATCATTAGAGGTAAGACAGTACTGTGGTAATTAGGTATTTAGTAGAGTGATGGCACAAAGGGTAAAAACTGTCCCTGTGTCTAGTTGTTTGGGCATGCATTGCCCTATAGCGGCATTCTGAGGGGAGGAGTTGAAGCAGTTTATGTCCAAGATGTGAGTGGACAAGGGAAAGGAAGAGAGTGAAGGATGACATGGGATGAGGCCAGAGGAAGAATGTGAAGGAAGGAAGAGTGCTTCTCCAGCGTGATGAGTGGAGGAGGTGTCTATTATTAGGGGAAAAAAGCTCCTCTTCAGTGGTGGCTAATTTTCAAATGTATCCACATTTTTTCAGCAGGGATGTTTGCCATTATATAGCCCTCTCTGCTCACTGCTTTATTTTCAGCAAGTTATATTTTCATCAACAGATAAGGATCCATTCAGTGAAGGGGCAGGGGAATCAGTTTGGCAGATAAATATGGCAATTTAATATGTAAGTGGATGGCCTGAATTATTCTCTATCCCGAGCAATTTAAGGTATGGCAGATTCCCAGCATTTCTCAGCAATACTCTGAAAAAAGACAAATAACACACTTGAAAAACCTATTTCAAAGGAGACTGTATTTTCTTCTGCTTTTGCTCGTGTCCGTCTTTTTTAAAGCGGTTGCAACACTCAGTATTTTGGGGGGTGATGGAAAAATGCAGGTTATTTATACAGATTTCCTTCTTGAAACAAAAAAGTTGGCCTTGTAATTGGATTTAAAAAAAACCAAGGAAATGAAATGAAAGAAAAATGATGGGACACACAGCTGGGGACTTGCTCTTTGTAATTTACAGAAGTATCATTTCTACTAAAACAGCAGGACACATGAAAGGGAGTAATTATCTCAATTGATAAGCAGAACTATTTGTTTTGAAGTTGAGGGTGACTAAAAGAAGAAGACCCATCAGCTTAGATGCTCAGGATACTTCTGGCTGTTCTCTTCTTTTTATTCTTTTTGGATAAATACAGGGTTATTTTGTGTCAGAACAGGTTCAAGAACAAAGCTTAGATACTAAAACTGACTTACATTAACTGGGCCAATTTGCAAATTTATCTTCTTTTAAAGTATCTCTGCACAATACAGTAGTTGTTTACATTAAAGTTGAAATGATTAAATGAACCTTGAATTCTTTGGATGAGATATGCCTTTAAGAAACAGAAGAATATTTTATTTAGTCTATTGACCGTGAGAGAACCTTTGTTCTGGCAATTTTTAGGATGGTTGACAGAATGACTCCTGAATAAAAGTTAATCTGCACAAAAGACATGTGGTAAAGCAATATTGACTTTTTGGGATGAGGGAGAGGTGTCAGTCATGTAAAGAGCTTGAGCTCCTCCTGTTTCAGACTCTCCAAAGAGGTTGAAGTGGTTGATTGTATACCCTCAATAGGGTAAAACTAATCTGCCTAGAGCAGCAGTTCTCAACCTATGGGTCGCGACCCCATTTGGGGTCGATCAACCATTTCACGGGGGTCGCCAAGCAAGACTGTCCGCCATTTTTTTCCCCTTTTCCGGCGGGTGCCTTACCTCCCTTGGGCTGGGCCAGCTGGTGGTCGGCCTGCTCCGTCTCTGCCGCTTGCCAGCTACACCTTGGCCGGCGCAGGGGGTGGAACCACACATGCGCGGCGCCCCCGGGCAGGGAAAGTCCTCGACTTACGACCGGTTGGGTAGCCCTCGACTTACGACCGGTTTAGTCCTCGACTTACGACCGGTTTAGTCCTCGACTTACGACCAGTTTAGTCCTCGACTTATGACCGGTTGGGGTCGTGGCATTAAAAAGGTTGAGAACCACTGGCCTAGAGATAGCTAGTGCTTGGATTAGTCTACTACTGTCTCTCACCTGTCTGGGGCAGTCTGTTGAAGGATGCTTGAAAACTACAGCTCGTACAGAATATGGCAACAGGTGGAATTCTAAACTGTGTCTCATGTGAACTTGCTGATGTTACATGCTTATTAGCTAAGACATTGCTCTGGATACTGCTCCACAATTGGTAGAGGATAGGGACCTTTCAGTGGTGGCATGTAGTGGGTTAAATTTTCTGAAAGGGCTATGTTGCTTGGAAATGGGAAAGTTACTATTCCACTTTTTGACATGATCCATTCTGCTAAGCTGTGTAAATCAGTTTGTTCAGAGTGCTACAGCATAGGAGCAGTAAAAAACCAACAAAGTAAACACTTCCTCCCAAAGAGTAACCTATATTCTTCCACAGCCCCTCTGGAAATTGCTCAAAATACTCTCTCATTCATTTGCGAATCTTGTCAACACATGGATGCAAAACCTTGGTGGTGATGCTCAAAATTGGCAGCCAATGACAACAGTTGTTCTCCTGAAAATGCAGAAAACAAAAAAACAAAACAAAACAAAAAAAAGCTTTAAGGGAACTGCCAGGAGCCTGTGGACTGTGGGGTTGACTGCCTGTCTCTAATTTGCAGCGATCAAGAGGAATTTGCCAGTTTCTCTTGGCTAGTAGTGGCAAAGATCAAAGGGTAAGTGGTAGGCTTAATAATAACCCCTCTCTTGCCATCTTCCAGCTGTAACATCATGGTGCCTTACTAAACTGAACTAAATTCTTGGTGGGTTTGTTGTCAGTTTACTCCATAGGTCCTTAAGGAAGATTACTAAGAGTTGCACAAAGTGACTGCAGTCTGACAGGCTTCATGTGGCCCATTAAACATCTCTGGGCACTTCTCTAACTGTGTAACTAATTACCCTGCTGCTAAGATGCACAAAGCCCCCAGGAAATTTCTCTTTGGGCGCACTCATTCTTTCAATCAGAACTTGCAGGCTACTTAATTACCTGCAGCTGTGCCATGAGATCAAGCTCTTTTAACGGGTCAGGCCAAGCTGTTGGTTACTATTCCCTTAGAAAAGACACTTTGTAACTATAAGCTCTGTGAAACAAGTGACACTTGCTAGTTTTTACTTTTGGAACAATTTTGTTTTCATTCTAGAAACATGTGCATATTTATTCTGGATCAGTGAAAAACTGATTTAAAAAAATGCTATGGCATCTTAGAAGGGGGTCACTGTTTTGATTTTACTTTTCTTGGGCTTTGCTGGGTCTGTTCCGTGCTAAAAATGATAAGACCTGGCTAATTTTTTTTTTTTTAAATGGTTTTGAGAAATGGGATGCATTAATAAGTTTTGTGCTTTCTTTAGAGCACGGGTCTCAAACTCGCAACGTCATGTGACATGTTGCGTTGTATTGTGACTTTTTTTCCCCATTGCCGGCAATGGGGAGGGCACAGTTTCAGCGTGATGTATCCGGCCCGTGGGCCGGCAGTTTGACATCCCTGCCTTAGAGTGTCAACTTTAATTGTTACTGTTTACCATGTTAAACTCATAAAATTTCTTCTCTATACTTTGTTCCAGTACAAAGGTGTGCTCCCTCCCCTTTGTCTATTACAGTGACTTCCAAAGATTTTAAAGTGTTCAGACTAATTTGTTTGTTTTTGTAGCTCTTTGTGATTTAAATCATATTTTGAAAACAGAGTCAAGCTTTTTGATACAATTTAATATGACAGTCAACCACTGTATAAATAGCCCCTCTTAAAACTGAAAATATCAAAAGAAAAATTGGTAATTAAAATTGATTTTTTAAAAAAAATGTAATGAAATTTGGTTGATCTGTTTTTTGGGAAACAACGTCAGATAAAATAGTTTGACTAGTTATAAGATAGCTGTAATTGGTAAGTGACAGAATGCCAAAATCAAGAAGGACATGCGATTCTTCCAAGCTGAGTTCTTTCTTGTTTCACCCCTATAGATAAAACCTTGCCAGACTGAGGGTTTTACTATCTGCATCTACATTACACTCTGTGAACTATTAGGGAGGGGCTGTCTTCATCCTCTTTCTCTCACAGGTAACATTCAGACCGAGTTACCACTTACTCCTCTGGAATGCATCCCCTTCCTCTTGAGAATCCACTTCCTTACTACATTCCATCACAATAAGTTAAAAGGAATAAAAATAAACTATCTTTGAGAGGAATGTTAAGGAAACCAGAACTTATCACTGTTGCAGCTCTCTGTGCTGAATGTTGAGTGGATTGAATTCCCTACTGAAAAGTCTCTATCTTTTGTACTTTTAAAAAACATGTTATTTCTTGTTTCCCTTCTGAGTCTTTTAATATCCACCTACTTATTTATTTATTTATTGTCAATTTGGCTGAGATGGGGACCAAACTACAAATCTTATTGAGTAGAGTAATAGGCCTTCAAGCTGTGGAAATACAGACTATTAAGTTTTTTTAAAAAAAAATAGTAGTAAACTGTAAAGTTTGAAGTGGAGTGTGTCATCCTCTATTTGACATCTCACTAGGAATTTTTAATTATTGAGCCTACCCTGCTTTTCTCTTTAAAAAGTAATAATAGGAGAAAGAACTGGAGAAAATCATAAAATACAAAGACCTGCAAATAGAAATAGAGTGACTTATGGCAAAGGAAAGCAAAGATGGTATCAATAAAAATAGGCACCTTGGGTGCAATCCCAAAACAGCTGGAACGTGACTTGAACATCATGGACATTGTCAAAAATCAATCAATTGACAATTGTCCGTCAATTGACAATAATTGACAAAATCAGTCAATTGCAAAAGGCAGCTTTACTTAGAACAGCTTACATTCTGCAACAATACCTTTAATATGAGGGCAATTCAGAAATAAACCTCTGTTTGGTTATCAATGACAGACACTCGCAGATACAGAGCTTTTATTACACAATTAGAAAACTACAACATTACATTACTTTTAGACATAATCACCATTCAAATTGAGGCACTTGTCATAACGTCTTACAAGGTTTGAAATTCCTTAGTAGTAGTTGCTCAATGCCAAATCTGGGCTAGTGGGGGTGTGTGTGATCAAAAACATCCCAACGGAACTGCTTCAAAAGTTCTTAGGTGCATCTAGCGGTGTGCGGGCAAGCATTATCGTGAACCAACACCACACCGGAAGTGGTCCCATAGAAAATCCTGCCAAATGTGAGGATGCCAAAGGAGTACTGCTAGTGAAGTTCATGGAGCATGGTTCGACCATCAGTTCAGAAGTTTACTGTGAAACGTTACAAAAACTCAGACGAGCCATCCATAACAAGCATCAGGACATGCTGACTTCCGGTGTGGTGATGGTTCACGATAATGGGCTTTCCACATTCACAAGACTTGTGTGCAGATCCTGCTGTATTCTGAACATACTAGTAGATGTAACTCTCTAAGCTGGGAAACTGAAGATGGGTGGCCAACAGTTCCTCCAACAGTTACATCTTTTTCTCCTACTCTTGGAGGACAAATAGGAAGAGAGAATCCAGAAAGCATCTGTTTTAACTCAGTAAAAAAATTGAGCTAGGTACATAGGTAGCTGTATAGACCGGTAAGCAATCACTTTTAATTTTAGAGAATTATTGGGCTCAAACTCCCAATGAAAGGAAAGAATAATGCTGGATAATCCCAAAGGTGCTTTTTCAATAGGCAATTGGATTTCCATTTTTCTTTGAATACGTTTTGCTTCTCATCCAAGAAGCTTCTTCAGAGAGTTGAAGAAGCTTCTTGGATGAGAAGTGAAACATCTTCAAAACAACAACAACAAGAAAGTCTAGTTTCCTCTTCAAAAGCACCTTTGGGATAATCATGACTTGGATGACTGAGAATCTCCATAGACAATGCTAGATAATATTTCACTAATCCTGTAATTCTCCAAATGTTTAAGCTAATTTGGTGCCTATAACCAGAAAGGTGAAAAAGAGAGTTCTTTTTTTAAAAAAAGTACACTTTCTATAATCTGGAAAATATAACATGTGCATCAGGTGAACACAGCAGGTCTATAGTTGGATGATGATATCATGCAAATTTCATATGAAGGAATAACTTACAGTGCTGATAACCTTGGGTATTATCAGAAAAGCTAGCATGGTTTGGCTTGAATACTACCAGTGTCTCATTCTAAAAAACAGCTGTTCTTCTAAAATCTGAGCATCTACCAAAGGTCTGAGAGTAAAAGAAAACTGAGGAGAGAAAGAAAGAAAGAAAGGAAGGAAGGAAGGAAGGAAGGAAGGAAGGAAGGAAGGAAGAAAGAAAGAAAGAAAGAAAGAAAGAAAGAAAGAAAGAAAGAAAGAAAGAAAGAAAGAAAGAAAGAAAGAAAGTTGTAGCCCTAATCTGGGGGGGGGAGGGAGGGAGAGAGAGAGAGAGAGATAGGGAGGGAGAGGGAGGGCCAGGCTTATATTTTAATAAAGCACAGCAAAATCTTAAGAGGAGAGTGAAATATCAAATTCTTTATTTCACAAAGATGGGGTAACACATTCAGAATCATAATTTATACTATGCAGACTCACTGCTTGTATTCTTATAAAGGTTACTGTAGCATTTAGAATTTTGCCTACCACTCCAACCTTTATAACTGCCAGCTATTCCTCTTTATGGCAATCTGCAGCACCATAAGCTTATGCTATTTTAGGTATGGAGTTAGTGCTTATTGCAAATGTAGGAAGATTCTTCAGTGCATAAGACTTTTATAATGGTCTTTTTTTCAATTTTTGGGATATTTCTCTGAATGGAAATATGAATGTTATCACCATGTACTGTCTCTGACCTAGATATTTAAAGTTAGTTATGGTGGTGTTGGTGGAGCAAATGATAATTGTGTGATGCACATCATGTTTTGATGCCATACTGGCTTGTAATGGGTGCCTCTGAAGTTAACATACAGCAGGCATGTCAAACTGCCAGCCCGTGGGCTGGATGCATCACACCAAAACTGCGCCCACCCCATTGCCAGCAATGGGGGAAAAGTCGTGATACATGGCGTGACATCATGTGACATCGCGAGTTTGACATGCCTGACGTACAGTCTTCAGTTCAAAAGTTCATTGTATAAAATAGTAGACAATCCATGACTCCTTGAGTCATCCTTTCAGAGGCATTTCCTTATCAGATTCCTCTATGCCTTCAACAATTACAGAACTTCTAATGTACTGCTTTTACTGGAAAAGCTGGGATACATTCAGAGATGTATCTGCTGAAAATTCAGCACAATCAAGCACCAACATCAGAAATGTTTTATGATGTTTGGTATTATGCCGTAATATTTTATAGCATAAAATGTTTTATAAAATTTACCAAATTTCAATTACACAGGAGTAATGGAACCCAGATTTTGACACATTTTATAAGTTAGGCCATTTGAGTACGTTGTTTTAGAAAGTTTTGCCCTATGATGAACCATTTTGCCCAGTTAAAGGTTACAGGAATTCAATTTTTAATAGTGTATAGATTTATAATCAGAGAAGATCTTCTACAGTGTGACTATTTTCAGAACCCCCACCCTCCCGGTTCTTTTTAAGAAGAAATGTAAAAAGTTCATTTTTACACGCAAGCTTCTTTCTAAAAATCTGGACGTTAAGATTGCTACTATGGATTTTATGTTTTTATTACAGATTGTTGTTGTTTATCTAACATATAATTATATGAGTTTTAATGTATTTTAATGTTTGCTATGGTTTTCTTTATGATTTTTTATTTATACTGTAAGCTGCCATGGATTGGTTTGATTGAGAGCATGTGAAATATAAATATGACAGATCAATAGCAATAGCACTTAGACTTATATACTGCTTCACAGTGCTTTACAGCCCTCTTTAAGCAGTTTACAGAGCCAGCATATTGCCCCCAACAATCTGGAGCCTTATTTTACTGACCACAGAAGGATGGAAGTCTGAGTTAATCTTCATTCCTATCAGGATTGAACTCCTGGCTATGGGCAGAATTAGCCTGCAATACTGCATTCTAACCACTGTGCCACATGGCTCCTTACTCAATAAATAAGCTGCTCTGGATTTTGCAGCAATCTAAATCATGATTATTAAAGTGGTTAATAATCAATTTTGGGTGCTAAGGCTCCTGATAGGTAGGAGAGAAGTAGACACAAAAGGAGGAAAATGTTTTGTTTTAAATCATTGCATCACATCTCAAATATTCTGTTAGGCCATTTCAGAGCAGCAGAACTCAATCCCAGATCAGTTTGATTATTTCAGATTTTGGATGAAACAAATATGTGTAGGATGAGTATTGAGTGATGTGCATTAAAAACTGTGGTGGCTCAGTAGATAGAATGCAGTATTGCAGGCTTATTCTGCCGACTGCCGATTGACTGCAGTTCGAAGTTTGATTCTCACCTACTCAAGGTTGACTCAGCCTTCCATCCTTCCGAAGTCATTAAAATGAGGGCCCAGTTTTTGAGGGCAATATGCTAACTTTGTAAACCGCTTAGAGAGGGCTATAAAGCACTGAGAAGCTGTATATAAGTCTAAGT
>NW_015386745.1:631087-669621 GCF_001527695.2 Protobothrops mucrosquamatus | reverse complement strand
AAAAAGATAGAAATAACAGACAAAGCTAAACTTTCAAATAGAAAGTAGAAAAAAGAGAAAGATATAAAGGAAGATACAAAGGTATAAAGAAGCAACTTCAAATATTTTTCATAGCAGTAATAAGTACAATTATATTTTATAAATAATAATTTTATTTAAAATAAAACATTTGTGTCAAAAATATCTGGGTGAAGAATTTATTTAAGCAGGAGTGAAAAATAGAGTTGCTACATACAGTATATCCTATAAATTCTCAACTACTTCTAAAATGTAAATTGACTGATGATCACGGCAAATATGCTGGGGAGGAAAGGATGACAAGACAATAAGCAGGCACACAATGATGATGAGTATCTCAGCTGTTTGCATAGGGTATTTGCGAGAGCATTTCTTTCACTGTGTATGCTCGTGTGTGTGTGTTTACTCTCTCACAATCCCCTCTTCTCCAATCTCTCTTTTCTATTCTCTGCAGGGGGGGGGGGGAAAGCACAGTTCAACAACTATTGACTGATAGTTCTGCTGTATACATTTTAATAAATATTCAGATTGTTTTACCTAATCCAAATTTAAGTTTTACTGCTACAAAAGCTTTGTCTGTGAGGTTTCCAGCATATAACAAAAGTGAAACTTCAAAGTTTCTAGTTTTTAAAATTAAAACTATCTTTTCTAATTATGTAGGAGTCTCTAAGGTTTCTTTTTTCTTGCTGAGGCAAAGCAAAAGTAGATCCCTTAAGAGAGATGCCTTAAACATGTTTGAGAGAATTAAAATTTAATTGAACTCTGATTTATTTCAGAACTAGAAAAAAATATTCTTCTTGATATATTCCACAAAAGAGTATGTCTTAGGAGAGAAATATTCAACTATCACCTGAAATTAACCAATTTTATTGTTATTAATTTTACAGAATTAGATTCACAGAAATCTAAAATTAGGCCTAATGTAAAGTCCTCAATTTGGTCCTCCAAAACAGTATTCCCCAATCTTTCTGGCTTTGTGTACCAGCGGGGGGGGGGGAGAGGATTGTTCCGTGCAAGCGGTGGGCAAGCACATGCATGCAGCTCCATTTGCGTGAGCGGTGGGCATGCTGGTCTTACCCGCTGCTTACATAAGTGGGGATGCACATGAGCACTCACCCGCCACTTCCATGGACCAGTTCTGCAGGGCTCAAAGCCTGGTAGTGAGCTGTGGCCCAGGAATTGTGGACCTGTGCTCCAAAACAAAGGAAATAAGTCAAATCTGAAAATACTTTGAAATGCATATTTTCTTGTTTTAGATTTTAATAATATTGTCTATTAACTTGAATTCCCATGTATATTCTTGTAATATACAGTCTGAGAAGAAAATTTAAATAATCTTCTCTCTGAAAATTTTGAATTTGATTAAAGTCTCCAGCACATATTATATATTGATAGTTTGTGGAATGTAATTTTGCAAAACTGTTTATGAAACATTTCAGGAGTGTTCTTAATAAGGCCACAAAAGTTAAATGGAACACTACAAAAGTAGCTATCTTAAGTATAAACAAATTAAAATGTTGTTCACTCTTAATGTATTTCTATTCCATATCAATTTTAAGATTGCTTTTCAACAAATTGGTCAATCAGTTCCTATTGCAACCAATAGACCAACACTTAGTTGATCGAAAACATCAGCAACAATAAACAAAAACAAAATAGACCCTGCATTTTGCAAGAAAATGCTACGGGAAAAAAAAAACAGTTTTACCATTGTTAAACATGCTATGTCACATGCTTTATTTGAATATTTGCTAATATATGTTTGTCCATTCTACTTGCTAGGCCTCAAAGAAAAGCTGTTCATTTGGTAGTAATATGGGTTTCTTGGAACATAATAATGTCAGGTTGTAATTTTTACAGCATTTTTTTAAATTAAGACAAAAGAGATGGTCCAGTTAACTTCCACCTAATTCAGGGGTGTCAAACTGCCGGCCTGCGGGCCAGACACGTCATCCGGAAGCCGCGCCCACCACATTGCCAGCAATGGCAAAACCGTCCCGATACGTTGCTTGATGTTACGTGACGTCGCGAGTTTGACATGTCTGACCTAATTAGTCTAAATACTCAAATCAACAGTAGTACAGACAANGGGGCTGCCACAAAGAAGAGGGAGTCAGGCTATTCTCCAAAGTGCCTGAAGGCAGGACAAGAAGCAACGGGTGGAAACTAACCAAAGAGAGAAGCAACCTAGAACTAAGGAGAAACTTCCTGACAGTTAGAACAATTAACCAGTGGAACAACCTGCCTCCAGAAGCGGTGAATGCGCCAACACTGGAAGTTTTTAAGAAAAAACTGGACAGCCATTTGTCCGAAATGGTATAGGGTTTCCTGCCTGAGCAGGAGGTTGGACTAGATGACCTCTGAGGTCCCTTCCAACTTTATCATTATTATTATTATTATTATTATTATTATTATTATTATTATTATAACCTGCTATTCTCCCACAGGACTCTTCAGAAATAGGCACATTTTCCATTTTAAATAAGCTTATTATTTATACCACTTTTCAGTCCTCAGATTTAGAAGAGCTTTAAACTCCTGCCCTTTTCATTGTCTCCTTTTCACAGTTTTGAAAGAGAAATAGAAAAAAAATCAATGAAAATTTAGCTAAAGTCCTTCCTTACTGGCAACAGAACATGAGCTTTTAGAGAGATGTTCTTTATCAACCAATTATCCTCTCCTATCCCAATTTGGGAGGCACTCTGAAGTTTAATTTACACTACTAGATTACCAACCAAATTTTATTTCTCTAGATATGGCAACATTTTGATACATCTTGTGTAAACTTCCCCTGTAGATGGTCAATAACAAATAATGATATAATTTAGAGTTTATTTTATTATGTAGACCCAGTGACCACACTAATAAAGTTCTGTTACCCACAGCTATTAGATTGAGGAAGACTGCCATAAATTTGGATTTTTATGGGTATTTTTAGCTTTTTAGCCTTTTAGTCTTGTTGCCATTCTTTTCTATACAGTATTATATGATTTGACAGTATAAAATATATACTGCAATATAAAATAAGTTATTATTCCCTAGTTTACATTGTTAATGTTGAAATTATATAAATCTGTACTGCGCTATACTCATTTGTGTCTCCATAATCTTAATTTTACAGTCTTAAACAGTATCAGAATCACACTAGTTTGAGTAGCAGCTTAAACCTTTTGTTATTTCTCATAGTATATATAGCAAACTTCTATCACAATGGGATGATGGTAATGTTATCAGCGGATGTTATTGTATGATGGTTATTGCTGAAATATAGGTGCTAATACTATACATGTATGCCTGATTACATACCTAAAAACGAGACAGATTTTGTCTGCACATTTCAATTGCTATACTTTATGCTGGATTTCTGAAAAGAGGGACTCCTATCTCTGTATCTCACTTTTTTCCTTCATAGTGATCTTTGTTCAGATTTCTGTTTTTCCACTGCTAAGGTAATTCAAAATTTTAAGAAAGATCACAGTACTACCATTTTGTTTTCTTTCACTCAGTTATTTTTCTTTAGGCCACTGGTTTTCAGTTACCATGATTATAAGGATAAGATTGAAAAAGTGGGGGGGGGGAATCACCCCCCCCCAAAAGCAGTGGCAAACCATCTACATATTATTCCAAAAATCTTACATGAATGTGTCAGTAAAATCTTCAGTAGTTAATCTTGATTCAATGAAGATTACCATTTAGTGGCATTAAGCTCCTTTAGCAGAAACGAACCAATGAATTTTTTTTCCTATTCTAGGTCTAAGCTAATTATTTAGACAGTTGGAAAATGGAGGTCTCCAACCATTCCGGGCTCGCGGACTGGAGGGAAGGAGAGCAGCTTCAAAATTGGTGCGCATGCATGTGCGCACATGAAGCCATGCACACTGGCATGGCACTAGCCACCCCATTCATGCATGCAGCATGTGCTGGTGCCACGCGCATGTGTGGCTAGAGGCCCGTTCGTGCATGCACAAACGGGGCTGCGAGGGCAAACGTGAGGGGGGATGCACACCCATGTGTGCGCACCGGCTAGCCATTTCCACAGCCCGCTGTCCCTCATAGGTTGGAGCCTTCTGATGTAGGAGGTATAAAAAGTGAACCCAAAAAACTATGGTTTACCTGTACCTGTAACAAAAAATAACTAATTTTTCATCAGTTACTGGGAGCAAAATACTGTTTATCCATTAGCTTAAAAAGAAATAAAAATATAACATGTTAAACTAATTCCATCTTTCTCTCCTCTCTCTCTCTCTCTCTCTCCCCCTCTCCATCCATCCATCCATCCATCCATCCAAAGATATATGCCTAACTGATATGTGATTCGGGAAGGGATATCCAGATTAAAAAACATCATACAATAACTGAAAACCTTAATATGTAATAAAGCATATTGTATCATTGTTCATGCACCAAGTACTCATATACAACACAAACACACATAAATACTGTGTATGGGTGTGTGTATGTGTGTATGTGTGTATGTATGTATAAAAGCCAAGATGTCCTGATCCATGTCTTGGAAAAGCAAAGTATTAAGAACCTTTCAGAAAGCAAGTAGGGTCTGGGCCATATGGATCTCAGGGAGAATGTTGTTCTATAGGGTGGTTATGGTGACAGAAAAAAATGTGTCTCCTGGGATCTTCCAGATGATCCTGATTCAGTGGTAGCACCCAAAGCATGACCATCTTATCAGATTTCATCAAACAGGCAGTGGTAATCAGTAGAAGACAGTCTAGCAGTCCAAATAACTAGGCTTCGGTATAGAACTTTACAGGTCACAAGCAGCTCCTTGAATTCCTCCAGAAGCTTATTGATAACCATTATAGCCTCTGTGTTGGATCAATAATTTTATTTTTTAAAAAAATATTGGATCCCTGGATGCGATGATAATAAAACATGGATTTAAGTAGTTTCAAATATATAATAAAGCATTTGATATGAATTTTATCAAGTGCACTATAAAGTTACTGTAGTTGTTTTCACTTACCAACCACAATTGGGACAAGTGATAAAGTGACCACACACAACTTATAATGTAAGTTCTGGCTGCAGCCATGAAGTGAATCACATATGATCATTAAATGTGATGTCAACTGTTTCCCAAAATTCACAGCTGGAAGCTGATCATAGTAAATGCACACAAGTTGCCAATGCCTGCATTGCCATCACATGAACACAGGGATATTACAATGGCTGCAACTTTGAGGAACAGCTGTAAGTCTCCTTTCCTAGCACTGTTTTAATGTCTCATGGATCCAGAACAAGTATTACCAAAAGTTTTCTTTTTGTTTTAGTGTTTATTTCTTATTTGATAGTTAGAAGTCTAAATAGATTCCGTGCAAAAAAAAAAAAGTTGTTCTGCTATGGAAAATAAATATCAAAATAAATAAACATTGGGGCTCCTTCATCTATTAACATTCAGTAGATTACGATCCATGAAAGCTTGTACGATAATAAAGAACACTTTAAAATTTTCAACAAATTCTGTGTTGTATTTTCAAAGAACAGCGTAGATTGGTATAGATTAGGTCACAAGCAGCTCCTTGAATTCCTGATATTGCCTACTTGAAGATTTCATAAAGCCTTTAACAAGAT
Organism: Protobothrops mucrosquamatus; assembly: GCF_001527695.2. Classification (NCBI taxonomy): domain Eukaryota; kingdom Metazoa; phylum Chordata; class Lepidosauria; order Squamata; family Viperidae; genus Protobothrops; species Protobothrops mucrosquamatus. The sequence continues at coordinate 664,014 of NW_015386745.1, read as the reverse complement.
TCTCTAGCAAAGTCTTAGAAAGCTTAGCTGATCATGATAGGCACTGAAATGTTTCTTTGGTGGAAAAAGGAGAAGGAGGGAAGGTGATAAGAAATAATCTTACAGAGGGAAAATGAATGACATGGAATTTCTTAATTATTTATGTGACTTTTATATATCTGTTTTATACTTCATCAGAGGGCACTAGAAGTGGGTGAAACTCACTTGTTTAAACTAATTCCTGCAATATTTCAATACAAGTGTATCTGTGTATTCAACTCAGAAAACACCTTAATATGCAGAATGTGGTATTGAGGCATTGGAGCAACAGTGATTGCATTACAAAAGTATACAAAATGTGGAAATATGCTAACAGTTTCATAAAGAATTGTGCAAAAATTGGACCTGTATTTGTTGTTTATAGGGAAAAGGAAGTTATAATAAGCAAGCCGAATTTTGAATCTAAGAGGCAGCTTTCATCACTTGAATTCCTCTTTTATGCTATTAAGTTCCTATTAAATTCCTGAAGCTGCTGAGATCTGTTCCAAATCAATATTAATTTTCATGTTAGCCTCAGGCATTGTCCTTAATCTGCTGTTGCTTTTTTCCTACAGCAGTTGATGAATTGGTCATACAGGGCATATAATCCCCCCATCAAAAGTTTATATATATTAAACAAGAAAACAAGAAACCAGTGAAAACATACAATTGGTTCAAATAATAAGTATCAAATTCTGACTTGTTTCTCTACCTCCATGCTCTCTCTATATGCAACATACGAAAAAGGCAGATCTGTGAATAGCAAAAAGAACACTCCTAATATGTATGTTCCTCTAAATAGCTTTCTAAAGAGACCCACAAGTTGTTTCTCAGGTCATTTATTTATTTTCAGTAAGCCTGAGTGTAATTGTATCCTGTTGTCCCTTCAAAGCAAACAGTATCATACAAAAGCACATTAATAGCATTCAAAGGCAGTGAAATAATAGGGAAAATGTAATAGTAGGTTGTGTCAAGGAAAGCATGAAGAAAACGGCAAAAACAGTCAAAGAAAATCCATTCTGTATAAGATGTACACAGATGCATTGTTCTGTGCATATAGTATTGGTTGACAAATGGGCAAACATATCAAAGAATGCCAACTGGTTACAGGGAAGATGGAATGTTAGTTTCACTTTCATAAACTTTTCAACATGAAAATAAATCTGAAACTGGGAGATTCTGTCCTACCATTTATACCTATCCATCTATATGGTAATGATGAAGCTGGAGCCACCCACAGCATCAAATATTGTACCATATCCACGTTGTTGAAGTAATACACCTGTAGGAGCATATTCTTAGCCACATATTCATGTCCTCCTCCGCTGAAATTACAATTGAATGAAACTGTGGCCCTTCAAATTTTCACTAGTTATGAGGAATGATATAAATTGGAGTCCAACAAGATCTCGGGGGGGGGGGAGAGTATGTGTTTCTATACTGATCTAGTTCTGAGATTTAGTAGGATAAAGGACAAAACTACTTGACTAGGTTGCTATAGATCAGAGAATTATCTTTTTCATTGTCTTAAAATTTGTCAAAAATCGGTAAAGGGCCTATGTGTTCTAAAATGTGGTAGAAGCAACATTTACAGCTTTCTCGGGAATTGTTCGGAAACTTTTCAAGCCACATTTAAATGTTAGTCAATTTTCCCTCTTAGACAATGAATTTATATTCATGTGCCATGTCTAATGTTTATTGCCATTCATAAATTGAAGACAAGTTACAGCCAGAAATTTTAGAGCTCCCTCCTTCACACAATTCAGCTGCTTGTCATCAAGGGCAGAAAAATTAAAAGATGTACTATAATCTTATAAATAGACTTTTTTTGGCATAGTAGGCAAAGGAAACTTATGAATAGGATACAATAGCATAAAAGCAATAGTTTGCATTTTGTTATTTTTGTATAATATAAGTCATATATTCACAGATTTACTCACAAAACATTTATAACTTTAGTTTAAATCTACCAATTGCAGTCAAAACACTGTGCATGCCATTTGTTCATTTTTTTTTCTACCTAAATGTTTTCTTTTGGCTTGTACCAGAGAATGGCTGTTAATTGTAGCCATTGGAATAGCTTTCTATGTGCAACAAGCCATCGATAAAACTGTATATAAAAGTTCTGCTTTATATTCAGTAATTAATTGATTCTTTCACACTGACGAATGCTGGTGACTTTTTTAATTAAATCGTGCAAGTTATGGAAATTGCATTGTCAGTTTGTTTATTCGTGTATGAAATCCATCTGGCACTCTATAGTATTTTCCTTTGTAATGTGGCTTTTTTTTTTAAAAAAAATGTAACAGTTTGAATGGAACCAAAAACAGTTCTGAAAAAGATTGTAGGACTACATTTCGCCAGGCCAGGGGTAGGCAACTTTGGCTCTTTTAGAACTCGTGGACTTCAATTCCCAGAATTCCTGAGCTTCTGGGAGTTGAAGTCCATGAGACCTAAAAGAGCCAAGGTTGCCTACCCCTGCACCAGGCTGATAAAGTTGCATATTCTTACTTGCAAGGTCAAAATCTTATATACGAATTTTCTTTAAATGGACAAATTGCAGAAGGTATGAAATGCATTAGTAGTGTTCTGGTTTTATTTTTCTGTAATAAAAACAAGAGGTGGTTTGTTCTGAATCTGCACCAGTGTGCAAATTCCCCCCCACCCATTTGCTTAGAAAAAATTATGCATACACCACACCCCTCACTACAGATGTGGAGAGGGTTTCAAAATAATCTAGACAGATGTAAATGGAGAAGAATTTGAGATAAGTCCAAACAACTGCAGAGTTTTAACCATTTTAACCAATGCATTTGCCATAATGGTGAGAAAATTGAAGAAAGCCAGTAAAAGAGCTTGTTAAGGAGCTGTGTCATTAAATACATCCTGTGATCATCTTAAGAAGTCATTAACAAAGAACTTGAAAGACTAGCAACAATACTGGATTTCAATAGACGAGCATATCTGTAGTTCAGGGTTGAACTGTGATGTCTGTGATGTGATTTACTATATGATTTGGTGATTTGCTTATGGACCTTTCATTGCCAGACTAAATAACATCAACAGTGCTAATCTACCAGTTACATGTGTTCTCTGAAGCATAGGACACTCATATGTGTTTCCATTAGAACAGGGGTCTTTAAACTTGGCCCTTTTATGACTTGTGGACTTCAACTCCCAGAATTCCTCAGCCAGCGTGCCTGGCTGAGGAATTCTGGAAGTTGAAGTCCCCAAGTCATAAAAGGGCCAAGTTTGAAGACCCCTGCATTAGAAGAGAATATGTAGCTCAGAGTTGTACTGTGGAGTCCTTGTTGTTGTCTGAACTTGCTTGCAGATGTTTGCTTGCAGATGTTTCATTACCTGATTAGGTGATATTATTTGCAAGCAGAAAAAAAAACACCACAAACTCAAAAGAGCCTCAAGGAATCCATAATACCAGATTTCTTGAATGAAAATATTTTTTTATCTATTGTTTTGATTCAGGAACTGAAGCAGTCTCTGTTGAGAACCTGATATAGAACACATGTCATTTCATTTAGTTATCTTAATGGAACCTTGATGCTACTTATTATGACACCTTTCATGACATCTTCAGCTGAAATGAAATCTGCAAAGCCCTGTTTGTTAATGCAGAAGTTTGTAACCCTAACAGAAATAAATCGACAAGAATTTTTGTATCTTTCTTCATATGCATTGTAACTGGATTTAATTGGAAATGAGTGTAGATGGCTGAAAAACCCACAGTGTCATCCTCTTTCTCTAATGTGGATTTTGCGATGTTTTTCTCAAAAAACCTTTGCCTGAATCATTGAATTTAATCAGTACCACAAAGGTCGCTATCTCTTCAGTTTGTCAGTGATGATTATTGTTAGAAGAGTTCAACCCAATTCTGTTAAAATCACACTTTACAAAGGCAGCAACACTTTTCATTTTGAGATTTTATTGGCTGAGAAAAAAGTATTTGATAATTACTAAAAGGCAATGTCAACAATTCGCTGAAAAACATAGATTTAAATATATGTATTTTTTTTGTGCAGATAGCCTGAGGAGATTGTGAATATTTATAAATTGCTGGTTAAATACTTTAAAGCAACGGTTTATCTTAACATGAACTAATTATAAGATAATTGAATATGAAGGAAATAGAAGTTGAAAGCTGGCGAGCTTAACTAGGCAGGATGATCTCAAAATCTACCTTTTGTATTCAGACCCAGCTATAGGTAAACTTTCCACCATCTGAAAATGTCATTTAAATAATCTCTTTAAAGAAGAGGGGTAAAATTATTGCGACCCTCTACCACAAATTGCTGCTGTACAGATTGAAAAGTGTCAAATACTCAGTAAATGTGTTCTGTACTTGAGTATCTATTTTGTTGTTTAGTGCTGTACCTTGGACAAAGTTAACATCTCTGTACACAGAGCAAATACACAATCAAGGCAAGAAAAATTATTGTCATAGCCTTTAAAAAAAACCAAATAAGATGTAGGTGCATTTTGTTAAGTACGGGAAACTATGCCCATAGTGTGCAATTTAAGCTTGATATCTGCTGATCTGCTTGGCTATAGCTGTTTGTTGCTGCTTATTTCCAGTGCTTCTTTATTGATTTTCCTTTTTTCTAAGTGGTATTTCTTGATCAGGTATTCTTTGGTCTTCTTGTTAAGTTTTAAAAATATCTAAAGGTAACAATGTATATGTGTGCAGACTGAATGTCGCCTTACATATATGATTTATAATTTTTTTAAATGTTATTCTTTGTCATTCCTTGGAAGTGTAGTATACGTTGCTAATTAATATTAGGACAAACAAGATTGGAAAGCTTCACTGGATTTTTCTTGTCATTTCTTTTTAAAGTAAACAGTTTGACCCCCTACCCCATTTACCAGCTACATATTTATCTTTGTTACTGGATAGATTAAAGGCAATTTTATCTGAATTAATGACATCCCCACATTAGGAATGGCAGTATACTTTGTAACCAAATACAACTTTTTTCTATGGCATTAACTGATTACTTCATTTTCCCCCCAAGGCATATGGTTTTGATTCATTTGTTGAATTGTATTTTGATTGCAGCTAATTATATTGAGAACAAGTATCACTATAAGTCCTTATTAAATCAAGATGGTTGTTCTTCCTGTATGCATCATATAATCATTTTCACTGTCTGCTTGAATGATGAGAAATGATTTTAAGAGTGAATTGCCCTACTTTATTCTAGAATTATTGCCCAGCATTAGTGCTCAGTATATTTCCCACAATATTAAGCAATGCCTGGAGCATGGATGGACTTCCTTGAAATTCCTTGGGGATCAAGTTCTGTAGATAAGTACACTGAGTTTAAAGATGTTTGTTGATTGGTAAATGTTTATAGGGATATAAGACATTCTATAGGTTCCTGGCTACAATATTTGTTATCATCTTACGTTTAATAGAGACCTTTAATATAAAGCAGTAAAGCAAGTGAACAAGAAAATGAGTCACAGGAGGTTTTCCAAAAAACTGTGAACATTAACTGTTAGCCCTTCCAGTAGTCCAGACAAGAAGCACAAACCATGAATACTAACACACACACACACTTTTTTTTTTTTTACAGAAGATGGCATTGATACAAATTACAGAAACAGAATCTTGCAAATCTGAAAGCTTCTTTCCTCTTCTTTACTTTTACTTTTCAGCAAACCAGAGAGGTTTTTTTCTGAAATGGATCCCACACCCCTTTTGCTTCTGTGAGCTGAGGTACCTTTTGCATGATGGTTGTCTAATCTGGTTCTTCCTCCTGTCCCCCAAGGTCATTCCCATATACCCTTACATTAATATATTTATTTTTGTTATAAATAACATTTTCATATTAGCTATTACAACTATAACAGCTATATTATAGTTCAAAAAGATCAGGGTAGACAATTTAAAGAGAAAAACAAAGAAAACTCATGTCCCTTAACACAGACATGGCATGTTATTGCTTCCATCCTTCATCAGTAACTTCTCCTCATCTCATCTTTCTTGCTTGCCCAGTTGACCTTTGTCTTCCAAAAGGGAAAAATGTTATTTTCCTTCCTTTTTAGCTGGTTCAGATTGACTAAATTCACATAGGTGAAATTCTGCCCATAGTGTGCAATTTAAGCTTGATATCTGCTGATCTTCTTGGCTACAGCTGTTAGTTGCTGCTTATTATTTCCAGTGCTTCTTTATTGATTTTCCTTGTTTCTAAGTGGTATTTTTTTATCAGGTATTCTTTGGTCTTCTTGTTCTTCAACTTCTTTTCTTTCATCTTATTCTAGTTTATGCACATCTGATCGTAGCTTGCTAATCTTATTTTCCAACCTTATCTTCCATTTTGGGGGTGCACTGTTAGATTTGTTTTGTTCTTTGTTGATTTTGCATCCCAGATATTCAACAGAGTATTCAGGTATTCAGCTATAATGGCAGCCATGCTGCACATCAGGTGGTTTGTTTCTTGCAGAAAGCTGGTGCTTCTAAATGATATTAAGGTATTGGCATCTTTTAATACTTGTGCTTGCTGTTTCTTGAGAATAAGTCTCAAGGGAAGCAACCTTCTTCAAGGGTTGCTTCCCTTGAAGCTTATTCTGAAGAAACAGCAGGCACAAGTAATAAAAGAAGCCAATATCTTAATATCAATTAGAAGCACTAGCTCACTGCAAGAAACAAACCACCTAATGTGCAGCATGGCTGCCATTATAACTGAATACCTGAATACTCGGTTGCTTTTGTGTTGTTCCAGATGCTCAGTTATTCTTTGTTCCAATTATTTTTCTTCAGTTAGAAAGCTTTGTTCTTTCAGAGGAGAAGGCGGAGGAGATGCCTGGTTTGGAAATGAAAACTATTCAATATGTATCCTGGTTTCCTCTACTCCAGACTCCCCTTGGTTTGCCCCTATAGTCTGACTTACTTCAGGCAAGGTTTCAATTTCTTCGCCCTGGGTAGATCTTTGCAATTCTTCTAATTCTGCTTCTGGGAATACTTATTTTTGTATTATAAACTGATAAGTTCTGTTATTTCTGTTTCTGGATTTCGTTCTTTCCAGAACTGGTGTATTCATTTCAAATCTCCTCTTGTTGTTGAGCTTGATTTTTAATAACAAATCCTTATTGTTTTCAATCTTTGTATATTTGTGACAGGTAAACATTTCTTCTTCCATTAGTCCTTCAGCTGTTGACCCTAATTGCTTAGCCAACAATACTATAGACCATTTGTCACCAGATGTCCAGGAACTCCAACATATAGTAAGATCCTTGTTGACCCAGATGATGACTGAGCTGGTATGGGTTTCAATCAATCAGAATAGAACTGGAAGGGACTTTGGAAGTCTTCTAGTCCAACCCACAACTCAAGCAGGAGACCCTATACCATTTCAGACAGGTCTCTTCTTAAAAGAGTCTCTTCAGTCTCTTCTTAAAAACCTCGAGTGATGAAGTACCCACAACATCTGAAGGCAAGCTGTTCCACTGGTTATTTGTCCTTATTGTTAGGATGTTTCTCCTTAATTCCAGGTTGCTTCTCTCCTTGATTAGTTTCCATCCAATGTTTCTTGTCTTGCCTTCTGGTGCTTTGGAAAATAAATTGACCCCATCTTTCTTGTGGCAGCCTCTCAAATACTGGAATACTGCTATCATGTCCCCTCTAGTCATTCTTTTCTCTAGACAAATCCTGCAACCATTCTTCATATGTTTTAGTCTCTAGGCCTTTAAGCATCTTAGTTGCTCTTCTTTATACTTTTTTCAAAGTCTCAACATCTTTTTTGTAATGTGGTGACCAAAACTGGGTGCAGTATTCCAGGTGTGGCCTTACTAAGGTTTTATAAAGTGGTACTAATACTTCATGTGATTCTATTTCTCTGTTTATACAACCAACGATTGTATTAGCTTTTTTGGCTGCTGGCGCACACTGCTGGCTCATGTTTAAGTGATCATCCACTAGGACTCCAAGGTCCCTCTCACAGTTACTGTTTTTTGAGCCAGGTTTTGCCTAATCTGTATTGGTATCCTTGGCTTTTCCTGCCCAGGTGTAAAACCTTGCTTTTCTCCACATTAAATATCATTTTGTTGGATAGAGCCCATTGTTCAAGTCTGCCAAGATCTTTTTGGATCCTGAGCTTGTCTTCTGGGGTGTTGGCTATTCCTGCCAGTTTAATGTCATCTGCAAATTTCATGAGTTCCTCTTCTATTCCCTCATCTAAGTCATTTATGAAGATATTGAAGAGTACTGGGCCTAAGATAGAACCTTGTCATAACCCACTGCTTACTTCCCTCCATGCATTGAGTACAGTTTGTCAGCCAGTTACAAATCCATCTGGTGGTGATGCTGTCTATCCCACATTTTTCTAGATTACCAAGAAGTAGGTTGTGGTCTATGTTGTCAAATGCCGTGCTGAAGTCTAAATATACTATATCCACAGCATTTTGCTGGTCTACTAATTTAGTCACTTTGTCAAAGAATGAAATAAGATTGATTTGGCATGATCTGTTTGTAACAAACCCATGCTGGCTATTAGTTATAACTTTATTTGTTTCTAGATGTTCACAGATTTGTTTTTTTATTGTTTTTCCAGTATCTTCCCAAGTATGAATGCTAGGCTGATCGGTCTGTGGTTTCCTGGTCTGATTCCCCCCCCCCTTTTTTTTGAAGCTGGGAGCCACATCAGCTCTTTTCCAGTTCTCTGGTAGTTCCTTAGTGCTCCCAAAATTTTTTAAAGATATGATACAATGGTTCTAGGATAACATCTGCCAGCTCCTTCAGAACTCTGGGATGTAATCCATCAAGTCCCAGTGATTTATATTCATCTAGGTCAGACAGGTATTCTCTTACCATTTTCTTGCTTATTTTAATTTTTATTTCTACTCTGTCTTTTACAGTTATGTTTTTGGTAGGTTGGGCTATAGTTTCTTTTTGTGTGAAGACTGATGGCAAAGAACGAGTTAAGCAGTTCTGCTTTCTCTCTACTGCCTGTTACTTCCTTGCCGTCTTCTCTCTTTAGTGGAGTTTCAATAAATTATATCTCACCATATTGTTTGGCTGCCTGTGGCCTTCCGAGTGCGCTTCAAGGTGTTAGTAATAACCTTTAAAGCACTCCATGGACCTAGGTATTTGCAAGACCGCCTCCTACCAAATACCTCCCTTCGACCAGTCCGCTCCCACAGAGAGGGCCTCCTTAGGGTGCCGTCGGCCAGTCAATGCCGGTTGGCGACCCCCAGGGGGAGAGCCTTCTCTGTGGCAGCTCCTGCCCTCTGGAATGACCTACCCCCCGACCTATGTACAACTGCGGACCTGCACCTCTTTCGCCGAGCTCTGAAAACCCATCTATTCCATGCGGCCGGCCTGGCGTAGTTTTAATTATGTTTTTAGTAAAGATTTTTATATGGGGTATTTTAGACCAGGCCTTTTATTTAATATTTATTGTGATTTTTATTATCGCCTGTTCACCGCCCTGAGTCCCGTAAGGGAGATAGGGCGGTATATAAATTTTAATAATAATAATAATAATAATAATAATAATAATAATAATAATAATAATAATAATAATAATAATAATAATAATAATAACAACAACAACAACAACAACAACAACAACAACAATAACAACAACAACAACAATTAGAGAGACACTTTTTGTCAGGCTCCTTGGTTAAGATCTGACCAGTGTGGCTGAACCTCTGGCATAGCTTTCACCCTTTTCAGAGCAAAAGCTCCAGAACCACCTCTCAGTGACTCTGGGCAGCTCACAGAAATCAAGGAAATTATAATTAACATTGATTTCCTTGAGCATATGTACTAAGTATATGTAGCTTATTCTTTAAAACCCAGAAACTAAATAAATGAATATTAATAGTTAATAATTAATAACATACTGTGATGTAATACAGTTCAATGTATTATGTATATACAGAAACACACACAAAGTTATACATAGACACAGAGAGGGCCAAAATATAAACAGTTCTCTCTCCCTCCTCCCCTTTTAGTACTGTGCATTGGTTTTAAAAAATCAATATATTCAATAGTAATTTGTAAGGCAGTAAATAAAAGATAAAGAGGAAAGGAAAAAGAAAAATAATGGTTGCTTGTAAACGATTGTTCTACGTAGCTTTCAACTTTAAGATGAATTGTGCAAGGGTTGCCTGGATATTATGACACTGAATAAATTTACTGCTTAACAAAAGGTTTGCATTTTTACTGCATGGACAAGAGGATGATTTTTTTTTAAATTTTTGTTTGACTTGCCCTTCATCATTTATTTTTCTCAGTTTAATGACTGTTTTTATATCAATTGCATTAAGTTTTAAAGAGAACGTAAAAATGAACACAAACACAGAATGAAGAAAAACAAAGAAGAGAGAAAAGACAAAAGGGTTCGATTTTTTAAAAATATAAAATAGATTCAATAAGAGTGAAGGGTTTTTTTTCTACAAATACAGCCGTTGTAAATGCACCAATTGGTTGGGATGCGTTGGTCATTGAGTGAACACTGCAGTCAATAAGTTAATTCATGGTTTGCAATGGGTGTTTTTTGCTGGAAACTGGAACTAAATGCTGGTCATGTGCCTGTAGGCTGCTACAAACAGCCATAAATGAGGGCTGAAAATGCAAGCAGGTGACCATGGGGGTGGCTGCAGTTGGAACTTCAAATCCACGTCATAAGTAGCCCTGAGAAATGTCTGTTGTAAGTTTAACCAGTCGCTAAGTGACCAGTTGTAAGTTGAGGACTACTTGTTTTCTGTTCAGTGACACAAGCATAGACTGATTTTTTTTTCTGTTTTCATACACAAAAGTTTTATATTGCCTTTTTAAAAAATAAATTCTTTGTATCTCCTTTAGGGAGGTTTGCGTAGATGGTGATTTTGAAGGCTGACAATGTTTACTACTGGCATATGCTATTGCACAGTATAAAATATTTATGAGAAAGTATTGATGAGTTGACCTGGCATGCAGTTTGTACATGATGCTCTCCTTGATTATGAATGCTGTACAATCTGATTTTCTTTTTTAACTCCCCTCCGTTCCGATATTATTAAGTTATTCATTAATCTTTTGAATATGCATTCAATAAAACTGTTGGATGCATAAAAATAGTATTCTGGTATTACTGTATGCACAGGAAAAATTTGAAAGTTTATTGTAAAATAATAAAATATGAACGTTATCCATTCTACTCATTTTAAATAGGATTAATATGTGGCATTGTAATCCTTCTTACTATGGTTATTATAGATTTTTTTTAACCTGTAAAGATGACTCATAGAGCTGCCAAGGTTGTCCTTTGTTTCCTTGTTTTAATTTGAAACTGGAACTATTGACTTTCCATACTAGACATCTGTGATGATAGATATAACAAGGGATTAGAATTAAACATGTTTGACTGTATTACTGTATTAAACCTACCAACTTCATTGTTTGTCAGAAATTCACAATAGTTTCACAGCAAAATGCAAAATATCTACATGCTTGGAATATTGGTTGGAAATCATCAAATATATACTTGAATTAATTTTGATACAAAGCAGAGGGGACTTGAGTCTCTGCATAGAAAGTTACAATATTCATGGGATTGGGGTGAGCAAATGTTAAATTTGATAAGTATACTGATTAAGTGGCTCAAACATGCATGCTTGTTTCCAATCCCCTAAATGCCTCTTCCTTAATGGGGGTCCTGTTGTGACTTGGAGGTCTATGCCATGGGTCCTTCAACAAGTGTTGAACAAGTTGTTTCATTTGGAAGTTGTGGGAGTGGGGGAGAAGAGAGTGTAGATGAAAGCACAATTCATTATCTTGGGCCCGAATTTGACTAGACTTTAGAAGTTAAGATGATCACGTAAGTTTGTGTTTCTTTTTCTTAGCTGTGTAATTTTTAGTTTATATAATATCCTCCAAATTGAAATTAAATAAAATGAAGGTACGGCTTGACCTTTTCAGCATATAACTTGGCTAGGAAAGGAAGGAAACTACTAATTGCTTCTGAATAGATATTTTGCATAGGTTTCTTTTTAAGACTATTTCCAATGCTTTTTTTTTTAATGGTCAAGAAGCATTTCAGCAAAGAAGATAGTAATAGACGTGCCCTACTGTATTAGGGCCAATGGGTTAGGCTTGTTTTTCCAAAGTTAAGCACTACTAACAATATCTGTGTTTCTTATTTACTAAGGATTGTCATCAAATGCCTCAATAGTTGCCCTCAAACATCTTTCACAAGTTCTTTCTCTTCTTTTATAAAGGTAAACTTAGGCAACTATAGTTAAATTTTAACTGGTGCAATAGTTTCTTACTATTGTGGCTTCTAAGAATAATTTTTGTCATTGAATGCAAAATACTCTGAAGCTCTGATGAGAAAATGTATACTAAATGAACAAAATTAGACTTGTTTTCAACAAGGGGTATATTCTTTCAGGTTTTGAATGGAATGGAACTAGAATCATCACACCCATTTTTATAAAATACTCTATACATTGATAAGTGAGAAAAATATCTGCTTGGATTTCTTGAAGAGTCACTTAAAATGAATGGGAAATGTGCTATTTTGCTTGTATCCAATAAAAAAATGCAAGACTTTGGACTGCTGTCATCATTTGGCATTTTGACAGAATGTCAAGAGAATTTTTACAAAATGACTACTAAAAGGTGCCAGTTTGGCTTAGTGATTAAGGCACTAGGCTAGAAATCAGTAGCTGAGTGACTTTTCACTTTTTCTCAGATCAATCCACTTCACACGGTTCCTGTGTTGGTGAAAATATGAGAAGGAAGGAGTATATGTTTGCCCCTTGAGTTATTTATAAAAATAATAAAGGCAGGATAAACAAAATAAAAAATTAAAAGGGGGTCTTTGCGATGCAAAAAATGACCATCGCAAAACACACATTTCCAAACTGGTGAGATTATTCCCTAGCAATGATCTGTTCTCCAGAAGTTTTATTTATTTTGTTAATTGTAATATTTTTCTGTTGTCTCACTAAACCAATGTGCTTATAGATTTAAGACAGCTGGAAGTCTTTACAGCCTACTTGTCTCAGTATAGAGAAGGTATAGATCAGACATGTCAAACTCACATGACATCGTGTGACGTATCAGAGCTTTTTTGCCGTTGCCGGCAGTGGGGTGTGTGCGGCTCCGGTATGATGAAACCGGCCCACGGGCCGGCAGTTTGACACCCCTGGTATAGATGGATTCATATTGATTTACAGTGCTTATTCCTAATGCCTCATATAGCTTTAGTATATGGGAAGGATGGTGCCATATTATAACTCTCTGTGTCTATTTACCCCCACCCCTTTTCTGAATTCTAAGAGCAATTTTCTTCAGCCTACTGTAACAAAGAATTCTTGATACATAGAACACTCAAAAGCTGGAAATGAGGGCCGGGAGGACCATTTGGTCTTCCCAAGTAACTTATAATTACCACCTTTGGGAATGTGGACTTTTCCCCCTGAAGTTCACATTTTAATATTGTTTTTCTGAAGCATTTAAAATTATGATCCCATCTGACAAACCCAGGCACTTGCAAACCTCATATGAATTTAGTATTGCCCCATTATCTAAATTTAGATTTTTGGAAATTGTTGATTAGAATGAACCGACTGCTAACATGGTTTCATTTCATCCACACACCTCTGTAATTTGAAATCTGAAAATTCCCCAGGCAGATTTGTTTTTGCGTTAGGCTTTTGAGATGTACTTCTAGTTCAGGCTTTTTGAGGAGAATTTTATTTGCTTTGTTTGTCTTGGTGTTAAGAATGCCCTTGGGTCACATTTTCAAGCTTCCCCCCTCATTCAATAAAAGTGAAAGCCTAGATTTTCAGGCAGTCAGCTCCTTTGTAGAAGCTGGAATGTAGAGCAACAGCAAACACGCACAACAAATCCAGAGTAAAACACATTTCCCCTCATGAAGATGAATGTGAAAGTCATGTAACTGAAACTCAAAAGGAGATAAAAGAGCTGCCGTTCTGCCAATATGTTTTCTATCAACCACTTTTCTTGTAACTCTCATCTCTCTTCCATTTTACTGTTTGCTTTATAAATTTTTATACCTTCTAACTTCTCATCCTAGGTGCATTTCAAAATAAATTAGAAAAGAATAAGGTCTTTTCTAGGAGTCAGCTGACAAAATCCAGAGAAAGTGAGGAAAAGGTTTGCTCTGGTGTTATATAGTCCATAAATACATCCCAGCTGAGAGAAAACTTCCTTGTCTTCTGTGTTAGGTTTGTGAATTCATTGACCTAGGAAGGGGTAAGAAAATTTGGCTAAATAGATTTTACATTTTGCCTTCCCTCGCAGAAACTCAAAATGGTACACATAAAACTATATCTTCTGCTTTTTCCCAGAACTATATCCCAATTAGTTGAAATGAGAAGACTTATAATCTTCCCTGGATGAAGATAACATTGAACCTGAGTACCACTAGCGCTAAATTTATCCTTTCAACCACTATGCCACGATGACTGTTGGCCTTAGTTTTCTGAGGGACTAAAGTTATTAAAGAACTCTAAGATCACAATTTTATGGAATCACTACACTGTAATGAAAGGATAACTCAGTATTTATCCTTGTGCCCACTAGGTCCCTTGGTGATCTTTGATTAGAATACTAGAGAACGTAACTTTATTAGTTCTGCATTAGTTAAATCGTGAACTATTATTATGATGACTTAATTTTGAAAATCTGTCTTTTCTGATTTATAGTTGAGAATATGCAGAAAATATCTACTGTACTCTACTTTCTCTAGCTTTGGTTTGGGCCCTTAAACAACCTGATTCATTCCAAAAATTATTTTACTCCAATTCATTATCTAAAATGGAAGAATTTTATTAAGATGGCTTTCCTTTACTATTGATTAGTATGGAGAAACAATAACAGCTCTAATTTTCTTTCAGAAAGCTAAAAAGTAAAAGTGGATAAAATATGTTGATATTCATTGAATTAATGTACAGTTTGTAGTACAAAAAGAGATGAGGAAATCCATTACAGAGTTAAAATGGCAGCAGAACATAGTTTGAACCCTAAAAAAAAGCCATTTATTTGGGCACAAATGCTTGAAATGCAACTCTGAAGCAGCTTTGGGCTAAGTCTGAATACTCCTTTCCCTTCTCCACTGTGGTGATATACATCATATGACATGGCTATGGCATGTGTTCTTTGCAGCTCTTTTGGAAGATGACTTTATTACAATCAAGATTTGAAACAAATTTGGTGCAAACCATTCTGCTGCACCCCAGAGATCAGTGCTGATCTTATAAGTTACTTTATAATTCTTGGGCCAGGATTTAGCAACTTTAGGTTTTGTGCACTTCAATTCCCAGAATTCCTCAGCTAGCTTTCTGGGAGTTGAAGTCTACATGTTCCAATATCTCAGGGGCTGCCACAAAGAAAAGGGAGTCAAGCTATTTTCCAAAGCACCTGAAGGCAGGACAAGAAGCAACGGGTGGAAACTAATCAAGGAGAGAAGCAACCTAGAACTAAGGAGAAACTTCCTGACAGTTAGAACAATTAACCAGTGGAACAACCTGCCTCCAGAACTTATGAATGCTCCAACAGCAGAAGTTTTTAAGAAGAGATTGGACAACCATTTGTCTGAAATGGTATAGGGTTTCCTGCCTGAACAGGGGATTGGAGTAGATGACCTCCAAGGTCCCTTCCAACTTTACTACTACTACTACTACTACTACTACTACTGCTGCTGCTGCTGCTGCTGCTGCTGCTGCTGCTGCTACTGCTACTGCTACTGCTACTGCTACTACTACTACTACTACTACTACTACTACTATTATTATTATTATTATTATTATTATTATTATTATTATTATTATTATTATTATTATTATTATTATTATTATTATTATTATATATCTTGAAATTGCTAAGGTTGAGAAACACTGGTTTGGCCAATACCTGCTTTTAATGGAAATATTCCACAATGAGGTTCATTCCCCAAGCTTGCAGGTTGATTTCTGAATGTTTCATTACCAGGCTAGGTAACATCTTCAGCAAAATTTAGGGAATGTCAGTGTGATGTTCTTCTGCTTATAAGGGCTTCATGTGGTCAGTAGGTCTTGTGATGGGAGAGTCACATCAGGTGAGGGTCTTGTGAGGGATCTTTTGACCCCTCACAAGACCCTTACCTGATGTGACCCACACCTAACCCATCACTACATCCATTACAATCTTGCAATGCAAAGCCTTGATTTTTATCATATTGAGGTATTTCAGAATGGTCCATTTCCTTCCTCATGATTGGTAAGAAAGAGAGAGAAGAGTAGTTGTAATTTGAATCAAGTTCTTTATTACCTGGTCTAAATTGTTTTGCTTGATTTTGTTGAAGTTTATTGTTTGCTGGAGAACTATCCCAAGTCAGTAACTATGGTTGGACAATTCAGTGGCTGGGTTGGTGAAATAAAACATTGCATGTGTGTAATCATTTGGCAGGCTTAAATCCCTGTGGAAAAATAATGGCAAATGGGAAAAAACTGCCTCATCTGATTATCATTAGATAAATCTACTAGATAACATTTGCCAACTAACCTTCTTAGGAATCAGACTGCTTTAAAAAACAAGTAGATGGCCATTTAATTCCATTTTCAGTTCTCCTGAGAGGTGTGTTTCTTAACTAGCACATCTTTAAGAAGCTACATTACAAATTTTCCACCCAAGTATTTGATTTACTGTTTTTTTTTAAAAAAAAAAAAATTCCCCAGGGTTCTCTCAGCAGAAAACCCAGCCTAAGAGCATTACTTAGCATTCCAAGGGAAATAATTATGTTTTCATGGTTTCTAAATTAGCTAAGCAAAAATTATCTGGAAGTTTCACATGGGAGAGTCATTTTATTATGTCAACAAAAATTTTGTGGATTAGGTAAAAATGCATGTTGAGACATCCCTTCCCAGTTTTACCGTTTCAAGGAGGAACTCACACTGCCTGAAATGATCATGTACTGCAAGTGTTTCCTCTCTGTGTAGTTGTTAGTGTGACTGTGTAAGGCACGGATGCCAAACTTGCGACGTCACGTGACATGTCGTGACGTATTGCAACTTTTTTCCCATTGCCGGCAATGGGGTGGGTGCGGTTTTGGCGTGATGCATCTGGCCTGCAGGCCGGCAGTTTGATACCTCTGGTGTAAGGGAAAGGTGGTGAGGGAGGGAGGCCATCTGATACTCCAAAGTTCAAAGTAGGCTAATTTCCCTAGACCAGAGGTCCCCAACCTTTTGGGCACCAGGGACCGGTTACGTGGAGATAAGTTTTTCCACAGACCGGAGAGGGCGTGTGTGCTGTCTGCATCCCGCGGATGGGGCTTTCTTTGTTTGTGTGGACCAGTTACTAGCATGCCGCGGCCTGGTACTGGTCACAGATGGGGGTTGGGGATCCCTGCCCTAGACCCCTTTGTTCTGGTGGTATCTTCTGCTGATATTCCTCTTTTTACAGCCATGTGACAATCTTGTCATTGATTTGCCTGCTGCTAGCAAGAAGACAAAATGCTGTTACTTATGCTGTTGTTATAAATCAAGAAGAAAGGTAATTTTAAACCTCCCTGGCAGCCTTCTTGATCCAAGGGTTCTCCAGGAAAAGAATTTACAGTAGGCTTTAAGTAAGTCTAAATCTCCTAAGGCATCTTAGCCTGTCCAGGAGGAATTCTTAGTCTTTCTACCCATCACTTTTTTTTCCTTTACCCATGCTGCTAGGAAAACTGTTAACATGTTTTCCTTCCTAAAGCCTCAGAATAAGGCATTTAAATTCCTGGGCAAATTCTGAAACATATGAAATGGCTTTGTAATCATACAGTCTTGCATGTCAGGAAAGTTGTAATAAGAAATTCCTGGCTAAAACCAGTGAAACTACAGATGGGATCAGGGTTTATTGGGAAAAAGGAGACAATAGGAGACAAGGAAAGGGATACATACGTACACAGGATTTTAAATAAAATCAACATAGTTGTATTGAATAAACCAGTTATTTCTTCTTTGACTAAACCTTTGGCTTTTAGGACATGCTAACTACAGATTGCATTCATGTCAGAAGTGCTGCGGCACTTCTGGGTTGAAAGATTAGTCAGTGACATCATTATTGCCTGGGGGATGCCCAGTTGGGGGGCTTCTTTCATGTCTTCCAGCAGGAGCTGGAGTAAAGGATGGGAGCTCACCCTGTCCCAGGGCAGAACTCTAGTCTTGAACAGAAACTTGCTGTTTGTCAACCCAACATCCTAGCCATGTGAGCCACAGTGTTCCTTACTACAGATAAACTAGTTGTAGAAAAGTATCTGTGCCTACTGCTTGGATGTGGACAGGCCATTTTTGTCTTTTTCCTTGAGTACTTAAGTCCCACTTAAGGGTCAATTTATCAGTTGTTATCAGATATTTTGCTTTGTGCTCTTTGTCACAAGTGCATTCAATGGGGTGGGGGTGACCCTGAGGGAGGAAAAAACTCAAATTTTTGATGCCTTCTTAGAATTAGTAAGCATGCTCACTTGGTTGAATAGTCTTTTCTGACTCATATAGTGTCTCAGTTATATGAATGGAATTGAATTAATTAAATAGTTTATTTGGCCAAGTGTTATTAGACATGGAAGGAGTTTGTCTCTGGTACAGACATTCTCAGTGTACATGCAAAACAAGAGAATCATCATCATCATCATCATCATCATCATCATCATCATCATCATCATCATACCAATAAGAGGGGAGAGTAAAGAAGATAAGAAGGATAAATAATAATACTACAGCCATGCTACATAAGTAAATGCACATAGACATTAGACACACTGTGAGAATTAAGTGGAGAAACTTTTAAAAATATCCCCTCACTTTCTACACGGTACCTGCAAGACTGTGATTTTCTGCCATATTTTTCAGTATATAATGAAAAATCCACAAAGCCTCTTTGGCTTTTGGCACACCAAAATTTTTTTTTGTATAAAACTGCTCCTTTACCTGTTTGCATACTATGTTACCTGTCCCAGGTCCAATCCATTTAAATGTGCAAACAAGAACACAGTATATTAATATCAATTTGGTTGATAGAATATCTAGGTTTAAGTTTTTTGTAGCTTATATACTGTTTATTTTTCTCATAATCTGTTCAAAGTGCTATGTCTTGATCTTTAATAGAATGGGGGGAGGTTATGTTTTCATTTTGTTTTTCCTTCTTTTGAGAAATGTAAACATGTTATCTTGGGAGAGAGGCGGAAGAGGTTAAAGAAAGGTCCAATAAATAAAATTTGAATTTGAAGGAGAAGAAGTGGTGAAAGGTATTTCAGAAGGAACCTCCCTATCTTTGGAGAGAATAAAGGTGGGAGGAAAGTGTGGGAGTACTTTCAGATTTGCAAGATTTGATGTTAACCTTGTGAGATAGTCTAGACAAGAAGCACAACCTGGAATACTAGTTCCAGGTTTATTCTAAGGTTACATTAACAGAATCTTGCAAATCTAGAAATATTTCTCACTCCTTTACTCTTATGTTCCCCTAAAACTCCTTTACTCTATGTTCCCCTAAAACTAAGGAGGGTCCCCACTGAGATGCTTTTACCACCTATTCTCCTTCAGTGTCAAAATTATTTATCAGATTTATCATTACGGAAGTGTCTCTTTCTTAAAAGATCTCTGTGTTGCAGACAGGTATAATAAAAGTCCATTAGGTCTAAAATACACAATAGCATAATATTTTATGCTTTAAAGCAGGGGTCCCTAACCGGACCATAAGCTGTTCAGAATCCGGCCACCCAAAGCAGCCGGTAAACACGCACTTCTGCGCATCCCCATTTAGGGCACAGAGGACGAGCACGTGTGGACATGCTCCAAGTGGCAGGCTGCATATTTGCCCACTTGCCTGCTACTCGCACAAATGGAGCTACACACTTGCCTGCTGCTCGGCCAGAAGCATCCCCTCTCCCCCCCCAGAGTCCACAAAGTCGGAAAAGTTGGGGAACTCTGCTTTAAAGTATCTTATTCTGCTAAGTGCTAGTGGTTATATTTGGTCTTTCTTCCCTTACTTTGCATCTTTAACACTGAACCTAAACCATCTCCCTGGTAATACAATAGCTGGTGGAAATAGTTGTCAGCCATTCAACGTAAGCCAATTCGGAGGAGAGACACTACATAAAATTATTTTATTGTTATAGGTTATAATGACAGAGGCTTAAAACTTGGCAGAGATTTATAACTCTTTTTCTACTAAAGAGAATCAAGGCAGGAAAATCTTGAATTTTTTTTCTTCACACTATCTATCCTGGCTAAGATGCTGTTTATATAATAGCCATTGAATTCCTTCTTCAATCTCCATAGATTCTACAGGTATAGAAATAGACAATATAAAATTACAGCCTTCTGAGTACAGTAACTAATGTGATTTTATTTTTACATTTATAAAAGAGATAAAATTGAAAAAATAATTAACTTTTTGTATTTACTTACAGTATTTTAGTTACCCTTTCCAGGTTCTCAATACAGAATATCTTCTATTTCTGATATCAAAGAAATATATTAACATACGTAGAATTACTTATATGTTCCTATATTATATTTTTTAATGTAAAGAACGAGAAACAATTTGATCTAGTAAGTCCTTCATTTAATTATAAAAACCACTTTACCAGAAATGAATCTGGAGCTTCATGAATCAGAATGCATTAGGATTTCAGCTAAGCAGAATGAGAGAAACAATAGCATAAAGTACAATTCATTTTACTTCCAAGCTGATATCTAAGTTTTCTTCTATGTTGCTGGGACAGCTGTTCCTTCTGCATCCAATTCTTTAACGTTCTTGACTCCAGATATTAGGAGTGACCTACATTTCAGCTCAAGTTTCAGATAATTAAGCTAGCAAGAATCCATGTCTTCCTGTAGTTGAACAGGACAAAATGATATGCCAGCTGAATGATCTGCTAAAATGATAAGGACTATTAAGTTTTGGACAGTTCTGAATTCTGCCTTTCTACTCATCTTAATGATGTATACTAGAGCTTAGCAAGGGGAAAATAAATTGCAAGGACAAAAAGAGGAAACATTTGTTGGTCAGAGCCATTTATTGGTCATACAGGGAAGTGGAACTGAAATTTATTTCAGAAGTGCTGATTTGATTCTATAAGCTAGTTTTGTAGAACAAACTAGTAATATCAGTTTCTATGTCCACCTTCAAATAGACTCTTCTGCTTCTCCAAATTTAATAGTTTTTCTATTGATGCATATTTTGTATGCAACCCATACATTCCAAAGCCTTTCACACCTTAAAATATCCTGTTGTCACAATGGCCACAAACTAACATTGGGCCTAGTATGTTGTTATATAGTGTAACAATAATGGCCACAGAGCCCTATTTGCTTTCAATGTTGGCTATATCTCTTCCTGTCTTTCAACCCTAATTAAAGATCATTGCAACATTGGACTTAGTATGTTGTTATATAGTGTTCACAATATCAGAGAAGAGATATAGAATGATTGTTTTTTATTCCCATAAAGAAACATGGACACAATCAGATTATTGTAGAACAACAGGAAACAGTTCATTTGAAGGAATCAAGAATTGAGCAAATAAGCTTATGGAATATGCAAGGTGGACAAGAATTTAGGATTTTGTTATCAAGGTGATTACATCTGACAATATTCTCACTGAGGCTTCCCTAATCAGATTTATTAAAAAGAAAAGAAATCGGGAACAGAAGTGTCAGGAATTGGATAGTGAATTTATATCTAGGTTTATGTCATCCAGTTTGAGACTGTGCAGTCTCTTAATCTGGGCCCCTCTCTGGGAAAATTCTGTGTAATATTATTCTTTAGAATGCAATTTGGCAGCTGGATAATGTAAATGGATTCTCCGTTCTATGGCCAAAACATTGATTTATGGCACTACAACGATGTTTGCTTGCTTAGGAACTTGTTTCTCTATATGATTACCCTTTTATATTTTCCAGTTTTGCAGTGACCCTCTAGATTTTATCAGTTAACCAAGTTAAAAGATTACAATAAATATACTATATGGTTTTCTTCATGGTTATTCTATGGGCTAGAACTGTGAATTAAAATGGAATTTCTTTGGAACAAAGTGATTGCAAGGAGAGGAAATAAACCTTTGAGAAGTAAAAGATTATTCATTAAGTGGTATATAAAGCTGATTATTTTTACCATGCAGTTCTAGACTGTGAGCATCCTAATTTGTTTCTTATCTAAAACACATTTATTTGTTTAAATAATCCTTTTTATGTGAGATTTCCCAAAGAGCAAAATAGCATTTCTAATGGGCTGACACTATGAGGCATCCAACTGTTATTCTACCTCTCTCCACATGTATGTGTTCACCTAATTTGTATAGATCATTTTATGATTGCATAAATTGCTTTCTGTATACTATCAATTATCAATTAGTTGCTAAAATAATATGGTCATAGCAACATGGTTATTTTTTAAAAAATAAAACACTTCTGTTGTGAAAAGGGGAATACCTCCCTTCTCTTCATTACAAATGTAAGCCTTGTCAAAAGACCAACAATTTATTTGTCAATGTTTGTTTTCTCTGGATTCTGATAAGTGGTGGAAGGACTCACTTTCATTTAATTTAGCACTATCTATTTGAGAATAAGAGAATACTGTTCATATCTGCTTCCTTCCTTCCTTCCTTCCTTCCTTCCTTAGCATAGTAGGATATGTTAAGCTTAGATTATACCGAATAATGATTTCCCTCTCTCTTTTTGGGGTCATTGTCTGTATCATTTACATAACAGAATAACAGAGTTGGAAGAGACCTTGGAGGTCTTCTAGTCCAACCCCATGCACAAGCAGGAGACCCTATACAAAAGGTCCCCAACCTTTCCGGGTTGGCGGCCGGAGGAAAAGGGAGGAGCAGGGAAATGTGCATGCCTGCACGTGTGCGCACATGCGCAAATGGGTATGTGCATGGAGGTGCTAGCGCATGCACAATCAGGCCATGTGCACTGGCAAGGCTGGCACTCACATGCATATGCAAATGAGCCACCTGCTGCCCAAGACAATGTATATCATCATGCCCTATACCATTCTGGACAAATGACTGTCCAATTTCTTAAAAACCTCCACTAATGGAGCACCCTCAATTTCTGAAGGCAAGCTGTTCCACTGGTTAATCATTCTTGTTGTCAGGAAATTTCTCCTTAGTTCTAGGTTGGTTCTCTCCTTGATTAGTTTCCATCCATTGCTGCTTCTCCTGCCTTCTGGTGGCAGAGAGTGCCTGATTAGCTCAATAAAAGTATTTATTGATGTAGCAAATAATATATTTTGATAAGACTGTGATTAATTAAAATGTTTACAACAAAGATTCTTTCCAGTAAAAGAAGAATTGCTTACTTAAATAACAAAAAAGTGTGCATCAACGCTACCCCCAGTTTATTCACTAAATAAATAAATAAATAAATAAATAAAATCTAAATATAATGGGTTACATTTCTACCAGTAGGCATCACATTATCAGTTTCATCATTATTGGGGATTGTTAGGCAATAGCCAGATGTTGTACTGTGGGTTCAAACCCTCTACCAAAAATTAAACTTACAGATCTTCTTTGTACTTGAATGATAATGTACAGCACATTAATTTTTAGGAGATATCTGGGCCCTGGTGCTCAGTAGTTGAAAGAAGGGATAAATAGAGGCTATCAGAGTGGTATATACAGCCCATTAAGTTTTCAGAACAGGTGTTACATTAGGATAGATCTAAGTTGTATGTGATAAACTTTAATATGGTGTGATAAAACTTTAGCCATAGAAATATCTTAGAAGGAGAAAAGGATGAGGAGGAGACATTTTGGCCAGTTCTTCTTTCTACTTTCTGTCCTCTAAAAAGCTCTACAAGAGGGCCAGGGCATTTGCCAAAATAGCATGGGGAGATGGTGTTATAGGTAAAAATTGTCCATTCTTCCCACGAAATTCCTAAGGAACATCACCTAAATATGCACCCTTACTTTTTCATGAAAATTTTTAGTCCTTGCTAGTCGGAGGCATATCAGGACCATTCATAGTAGATAGTAATTCCAAGCTACTGCCCATAGTATAATACCTATGCCTTCATTATTTCTTGTGTGACAGTTTTATCACATGCTTAGCAAAGAATAAAGATAGCTGCAGGCAAATTCGGTTTTTACTTTCACTGTCACTGTGGAAGACTTGTCTCCTAGAGGATATCCTGAAAAAGCTGAAAAATCATTGTCTCTTTCACCTGGAAACTCTGGCTCTTTTTAAAGTGGTAAATTCTGTGTAACAGACCCTTGAAACGTGAACATTGACAAGTATTAATTAAGAACTTATCTTTGAATAAACAAAGAGCAGTGAACATGATTAAATCTGTTCGTGAAACACAGCAGAACGTTTGGCTTTAATGAGAAAATGCACTCCTCACTCCAGACCAGTGGGAATTCCTTTGCAGTGTATGTTGTAAACATTTCTTCTTTCTCCTTGACAGGTAATATTTGAGGCTGAAGTCTCAGATGGGAGAAATGGCTACATTGCCATCGATGACATCCAGGTTCTGAGCTACCCTTGTGGTAAGTAATGATTAAGAGGCACACTTTTCTTTGTCTTTTCTAAGAGAGGGTCAATATTGTCAGACTGGCGTTTTCATTACTTAAGTCATTGGTGTCTTGCTGCTACCACTGTTTTTTCTTCTGTTAGAAAAAGGAAATGAGAATGTCAAAGTCATAAATGTTATTTTGTTATCACATTATTATTTCAATTCAGCGATTCTCTCTCACCCTTAATGGACTGTAATTAAAGTGAAATAAAGGGTGTCTAATAGTTTATTGTGAGCTGGATTTTTTAAAATTCATTTTACTCCCAATAATAAAAGCAGGTAACAACAGTTTGTCAATCCTATTTTAAAAAAGCATTGTGACAGTTCTGAAAAATTTCTGTTTTCGGATATGGTTTCTCTACTGCAGTTATTGCTGTATTTGGGGTCGTGTCTTTGAAAATTTGGGGGACAGAGGATATAGACCCCCCAGGTTGCATTGAATGCAGAGGCCTTGAAGGACAGGAGGAACAGATCCTGCCATGGCAGTGGTCAGATAAGTGGGACTTCAAACCAGTCCAAGAAACAAACTTATGTATACATTTCAGGCAAGCCCTTCCCTAGTTCACACAAAGATAAAAGGGGGAAGGGAGGGCAGGACATATTCAGATTCTGTTACTGTAGCTATTATAATGAAAATAGTCCTGACTATATGGCATTTTTTTTAGTTTTGTATGCCCTTAGTCTGACAGGTTGTATGCACCAGCAGAGCCAAAGGAAATTACATCAGTTCGTCCCCAATATTTTATTTATTTATTTATTTATTTATTTATTTATTTATTTATTTATTTATTTATTTATTTATTTATTTATTTGCCGCTTATCTTACCATAAGGTAATTGGGTGGCTCACAACCACAGAAATAATATGTATGTATGTATGTATGTATGTATGTATGTATGTATGTATGCATGCATGCATGCATGTATTTATTTATTTATTTATTTATTTATTTATTTATTTATTTATGTACAGTATGTATGTGTATATATATGTATATGTATATGTATATGTGTGTGTGTGTGTCTACATGGTGGGGGGGAGGGAGAGCAGGGGCGGAATGGGGGGAGGTGGGATATGTTGTTACTCAGTCAACGACCTCCATTGTGCTGTTCCCCATAACTCAAATAACTGAGTAACGAGAACGTGTTCATAGTGGTAAGTCTTTGATTTAGCCATCAAAACTAGCAATATATTATAATGCAGCTAAAATTCTGGAGAAATGTGCTTCTAGGACCTGGCATCCTTTGGATGTTTATACGTTTTAATTGTTTGAAGTTTCCAAGATGCCCCACAGACAGACTTGAAGAAATTAATTATAATTAGTGCATGTTATGGAAGAGTGCAATAACAAGTGAAACTGAGTTTGTGGAAACTAGACTAAGCATAATTGCTTATCCCTAATCTTTGGTAATTTAGGAATAGGGTATGAAATTTCAAAGCTGCAAGCTAGTAAAAAACACACCCCTTCCCCCTAGAAATTTGGAAGAAGATCATGACAAACTGCATCTGCATTCTTGCAAAAAAAAAAAAAACCTATGCGGACATCTCCATGTAGTCACTACCTGAGAGAGTCTTTACCTTAATACAATATTTTTCAACCTCAGCAACTCTAGATATATGGACTGGCTGAGGAATTCTGGGAGCTGAAGTACACACACCTTAAAATTGAGGTTGAAATTGAGAAACACCAATGTTGAGAAACATTGCCTTAATACATAATATACCCATACCTTATCTGCTGTCAGTGCCTTTTTGAACCCAATTTTTTTCATACACAGAGTTTTGTCACAGAGCTTTCCCTGAGGCAATGCAGAAAGTATAAAAAAGGTTTGTCACCGGCTCAAACAATGCTATGTCTGAGATGCAGATGATATTTACTGACAGGAACTCAACATTCCCTCAGTCTACCATAACATACAGCTAATTAAATATGATCCTTTGTGTTATTAATGCAGTAGTTTCACATTGAATATCGTTGAAATTCACATTCAGATTTGCAATTTCTTCGCATCCTATTTGGCAGGTCTTCTTACTGAGCTAAAACAATTTTTTCTTCCATGTATGAATTTCTTTTGCCCCAAAGACTCAGTGATGTGTATCTTTGGGAGAAAAATAATTTTAAAAAATGTGACTGAGCATACCCTTTGGTAACTTTTTTTGCTTTACCTCTCCCTCTGTATCTTTGGGGGGATTTTTTTTTTTAAAAAAATGTGACTGAACGTACTTTTTTTGCTTTCCCTATCTCTGCAGATAAATCTCCTCATTTCTTGAGACTGGGGGATGTAGAGGTCAATGCAGGTCAGAATGCAACATTTCAATGCATTGCTACAGGAAGGGATGCAGTGAAGAACAAGTTATGGCTGCAGGTAAGGCTCATCCTGACCCATTAATGGCAGGCTTCTGATAAAAACAAAGGAGTCCAGTTCCTCAAAGATTGTATATGACAGACCTTTGACAGGAAATCATTGTTATTTATTATTTATATCTATTTCAATTTTGTTAGCATCAGCTTGCAGCAAGGACCGTTTAAATGCCTCCTTCCTCTATCTGATCTTGCACATACGGAATTTTGTTTCCATTCTGCAGAACAGGCAAGAGGAATGAGGGAGAAAACCTCTCCATATCCTCTTTTTCTGTGAGATTCATTCTTTTTAAGTTGCAAGCTGGTCAATTCTGGATAGAAGATTAGTGTATTGTTGGTAAAATCGAGTTGATAACATATTATCACAAAGCCGGCACCACATATTTTTTCTGCCTGAGGAAAAGATCATGGTGCACCTTCTCCCATTCTGCAAAATGGTGGCATTGACTGTTCAGTTGTTTCAGGGGTCTTCAAACTTGGCCCTTTTAGGACTTGTGGACTTCAACTCCCAGAATTCCTCAGCCAGGCATGCTGGCTGAGGAATTCTGGGAGTTGAAGTCCACAAGTCCTAAAAGGGCCAAGCTTGAAGACCCCTGAGTTATATGGTTGGAACAGGCAATGGGGCAGCATTTTCTGGTATATCTGAAAGCAACAACGTACTTCTGGGAACAATGAGTAAGGCCTGGGACAGGCACATAGCAGTGAGCTGGAGCACAGCAGCTGCCATTTCTGATTACGATTATTTATTATTATTATTGTTGTTATTATTATTAATAGGTATATATGCCATCTTTATTTTATACAATTCAAGGCAAAATTGTGAGGTGGGCTTTCGTGCCTAAGGGAAGGCTGGAACTCATGGTCCTACAGTTTCTGTTCCAGTACATTAACCACTGCATAGATGAGGCCAGTTCAGCTGTGCATATTTTTAATGTGATAACTTAACCATTCAGGATAGGCTCCTGTATTATAGTAAGACATAATGCAATTTGTTGAGGAATATGATTTAGTAGCATGCATAAATTCACTTATTACGGCTTAATGTTATGTGCAAGCTAGGACATTATGACTTGTTTAACAAACCTTGGTTTATCTTGCCTTTGTGTTTAAAAAAGTAAGGTAACTGAAAATAATTCCATACAAATCTTGCACATAACAGAGTAGTGTAAGCAATTCATAGAAGCAGCGCAAGTACTGAGTAGTCAGTGTCCCTGAACTTTACACACTTGCATGAAAACAAAGCATAGAAGTTATAGCATTCTATTTTTCAGGACTGTTCATTGGTACTACGTTGCATGATATCTCCGTTTAATTAATCCTTTAATAAAGAGCTCAGCCTTGAGCTTTAATTTAAAAATATACAAGCTGTTGAGATTTTTAAATCCTAGAAGAAGTATTGAAATTAAACCAATAAGAGAAAAAAGCCTAAGAGAAAGAGTTAATTGGCTATTTAAGCTAAGTACAGAATAGCAGATATTATTTTAATGGTCTTTATATGGTTTACTGGTGTATATATCAAGAAAGTGAGTCCTAACTGAATCTTGAGCATCTTCAAAGGTGATGAGGACTTGCCAAAACTGCCACTTATACTTAGTAAAAAAATCTCTTTTAAATCATCATTACTTGAGAATTATTGCTTTTGGGTGGATGAGTACTTCCTTTTCAAAGAAAGAGGATAAGGTGACTTATTTTTGTACATCGGCATACATATTTCCTAACTCTTTCTCTGTCTGGAAGTATTCTGCTTACCAGTTTAGTGAGATTGTTATGTAAAGAAATTAATAGTTTTTAGGCATTTCAAAAAGTTTGAAATAGTTATAACTTGCATGCTTTATCTGATATGGGCTATGTGGATAAGGTAAATAGTTCAACATTGCTCAGGAGGCTTTAAGTTACTTGGCATTAACCTCTACATTAACCCAAAAGGAAGATACCCCAGAATTTAAGATGAGAACCCCAAGATTAACAAAATCCATAGGAAAATCTTGTCCCATGCTTAGCTTCCCCTATGTTGGCCAAAACCAATCTGAAGATTCTGTATGGGTATGCATGCATAACAGGGACATTCAAAACCAGACTATTATTATTGCAGGAACAGAATATTCTGTGGAACACCAGAACATTCCATTATTTACTTAAGCCATTTTTACCAGCTGTTTTTGAGGAAGGCCAAACATTTTCTGGAGATAATTTTTGCACAAAAAGAAGCAGGTTTAAGATGGAACAATATGCACCACTTCCTGTTCTGGAAGATTTACTTTAATGGAATGGTTGAATCAGTATGGTATAGGTCAGGGGTGTCAAAGTCAACTTCATTGAGGGCCGCATCAGCATTGCGGTTGCCCTTGGGGGGCTGGGTGGGTGTGGCCAGGGTGGGTGCAGCGTACTGGGTGGGTGTGGATGGAGTGGGTGTGGCCTACTGGGTGGGCATGGCCATCTCTATATCGTTCACGTCAAGGGTGCCTGTGGGGGCCTGGGCAGGAGTGGGACAGATCTGAGGGTCTCTGGCAGAAGGGGGTGGGACCAGGGCAAGCGCCAAGGCATGGTGCATTTCTTCATTCCTCACAAAGGGTGACACCTCCCCAGCATGCACCCAGGGGGTGGGGCCGATGCGGCAGGGGCTGGTTCCTCGCTGTTTCTGGAGGGCCTTGTGGAGCTAAGACTGAATGTGTTTCAGCATAGATGGCCACCACAAAATTGTACATTGGCTCCTGGCTGGCCTGGGCCAGGGCCAAGGCAGAGGGGGCCATTCCCTCACTGTTTCCAGGATGGCTTCGCGGGCCACATGAAACCACTTCGCGGGCCGTATCCGTTCCCCGGGCCTTGTGTTTGACATGTCTGGTCTAGGTGAAGCATAAGTTTTTTTACTTATGTCTATATACAGCGTGAATTGAATCTCAGTGTGTGTATGCCACATTACAAAAAATATAGACAATGTATATCAGAAAAGTCCCAAAATTATACCTTACCCTCTCTAAGACTACATCACAACTTTCTTCTTTCTACAAGCCTTTCTGATCTTCAAACCCAGAATTCATGTTCATTTTTCTCTTTCTTTTTCAGCAAAAAAGTCCATAAGTATTTTCTAATCACTAAGAAATTAGATAAGAAATTTTAGAATTGTGTATTTGTTGCTTGAGAATTGGCATGTTCATTTTATCCCCAAAATTTATCTTGCTAATGGATTAAAATCTTTAAGTGAGAAATACAGATATTGTGCAGTTGAGAACACACTTCTAAGGACAGAGTTGGCGACTGATGTCTTAATTCTCCTCTCTCTCTCTCTCTCTCTCTCACACACACACACACACACACAGAGAGAGAGAGAGAGGGGGGGGGATTTTATCTGTATGTATACTGCTACATAATAGTAAAGTGAAGTGAGATAGTTGTTTCAGTTAGGATTGGTTTGAGGAATGAGGTAGCGATGGGTTTTCCTGATACCGTTTGTGATTCATACATAATACAATACTACTACCAGTTCATATTGTCGGAATGGAGCTTGTGTGCCTGAATTCCAATTGTTGAATTCTATCCAGGAAACTTTTTGAGAAGATGGTACAAAAAACCTCCTTTGTCCTTTTTGCTTTTTCCATTCTTTTCCCCAAAGCTTTTCAGCATGAAACCATTGGAAGAAGTCAACCATGCATTTGTTACTCCAAAGAATAATTGCCTAGGATTACAACATAGTTTTCTTGCTCGAGAATATTGCCTTGTTTCAAGTCATTCCACATCCTTCATTGAAAACGTATATATTTTCAGACATGGTTGTGCAGTTCTAAGTATTTTGGGGCTTTGGGGCTTTATGTCTTGTATAGCAAGTATTGATTCATTTGATCATTTCTCACTTTGAATTTGAATTTAAGTAGAAAGTTG
Organism: Protobothrops mucrosquamatus; assembly: GCF_001527695.2. NCBI lineage: Eukaryota > Metazoa > Chordata > Lepidosauria > Squamata > Viperidae > Protobothrops > Protobothrops mucrosquamatus. Next base: position 633,238 of record NW_015386745.1, on the reverse strand, counting down.
TAAGTCTCACTTTGCTTAGGCAAATGAGCTTCTCTTCCTCAAATACAGTTAGGCTTTCAATGGCTGGGAAAAAATAAACATACCAGCAGAGTATCTTTTTTTTTTTTTTACAAAATTTTATTTATAATACAGTTAAAAGAAACATTGGATATAACGTGACATTCCAGTATATACATTCTTATCAAATTATTCCACATTTTACAATTGATTTTTCATCTCTAAATATACATCTAAATTTTATATACAATACTTAATCTATTTCTCTATTTGCTAACCTAAAATTACATATATTTCTATCTTAACGTTAGCCTATAATCCCAACCGTCCTCCTCGAATCCCTCCAGCAGTAAAATTTATCCCAGGTTTCGAAATAAACTGATCTACATTTGTCTTTCAATACCATTGTAAGCCTGTCCATTTCCGCACATGATAATATTTTATATAGTGTCTCTTCCTCTGATACCAGCAGAGTATCTTGAGGGTAGAGTACGGTCATCTGCAATATCAATTTGTGTAGTCTTTTTACTATGTATCCTCCATCCTTCTATAAAACCCTGATCACATCTTGTGTTGTTGCTGATGATCCTGGACAGGGTTTGCTCATAATGTGTTCTTCATTGGCTGGAACCTACTTCTTGATATTCTTCCCGGCTTGCTGCTCAGCACAGCCTAGGTCTGCCTGGCTATCCATTTGCTCTGTGTGAATGCCATCTCCTTCCAGTGGCTAGACCCTATCCTGAAGTATCTTCCACAAATGAAGCATGAAAGAGTTTCTCACCAGTGGAGAGAATAGTTTGCACAAATCTTGTGGAACTACCAACTCATAAAGGGCCAGGGTTACCCTTAACATAATGGGTATGTTGACACCAACAGATTATAATATCCCTTTTCTGCCTGCTTCTAATATGTGGTTACACAGACAACAATATTTTTCCGGGTTCTGTTTCCATGCTGGCTTTGCTGGCTGCAAGCACAGCCTTTACATCAGACAGGATGGGACTTGAAGTGAGAGGGCATTTGGGGGTTAGCCTGGAAAGGGCTGCAAGCTCCTGGCATTGCACCAGAGTCCCTGAGCCAGGTTGTGTCTGGAGCTTCTGGGCTCTGTCCTAAAGGGAACTGAGCAGATTTCAACCAAATTCTTCATGTCACACAATTCAAGATCTAGCAGCTGAAAGCGCACAACAGAAAAAAAAAATATTATGGCTTCACAAAATGAGTGAATCCAGCCTATTTATCTATCCGTTCAGCTAGTTTATACCTCAGTATATTGTGCAACTCCAGAAAATGGATTTCTAGTAAGAGATTAAGTGTTGTATAAAAACTGTTTGGATAGGCAGGTGACAGAATGGAGTTCTGATGGTGAATTTTCCATATGCAAAGGAAGCATAGAATGGGATAAGGAACACATTCAATGTTAAACTAATTCCCTGGCACACTATTAAAAAATAGGAGCTTATTAGTTTTACTCATGGAGGAGTCATACAAATTCATTAGTCATTGGGAGGGGTTCTGGATTTGAATACCTCTGCTTTGGTGTAAGTTTAGCCAACGATCTGCCAGATATTTTTGGAATATGACTTGGCATCTAATTTTTGCACAAGTTGATTGGGTTCGATGTAAACTGAAGTCTAGCAAACACCAAAGGAGCACAGAGTTTCCATTATTACTATGGCTTTGTGAATTCTTTTCATTTTCTGCAGCATTTTTCTCAAATTCTTGAAGTCAGTGAATAATCCAAAAGTTTGCTTTATCCTGTAGTTTGTTCAGTGGACATACGTATGTGCATACAATGTATAGAAGGGAGGAATATGAATGGATGGATGGAATTGGATGCTTCAGCAAACTTCAGATAGATTGGCACATTATTTCTGACACAATATGAAATAATTTCAAATATAACATAGAAAGGACAAAGAACAAGGATTAAAAAATAACCCGAGTTATTTATTTATTTTATTTATTTATTTATTTATTTATATTTAAACTTCTATGCCGCCCTTCTCCCCAGAGGGACTCAGGGCGGCTCACAGCATGTTAAAAAACAACACAAAAAACATTTCCCCTATAAAACCAATTAAAAAGCAAATATATTAATAGCTGTGTCATATTTAAAATCTTTGAAAATTTTTAAAAATTATTCCCTATTTAAAA